>NC_068565.1:37374815-37675565 GCF_025698545.1 Gossypium raimondii
TTAATCTAAATACATGTAATATTTTAATTTGTTAGGTTTATGTTTTCTATATTATATTAATATCTAATATGGGTTATATATTCAAATTACATTTTAAAATAAAATAACACAAATGTGTTAAAATCATTAATTAAAAATAATACAAATGCGTTAATATGTAATTACAAATATTTAATGGTTATATTTAAATATTTAAAAGATAATTTATATATTCTAATTAAGTTTCATAAATAATTAACATTAATTGCTTAAAATATTTAAAATTTATATTTCATATATTAAAATATTAACAAGAAGTTAAAATAAATTATTTTTATATTATTGTCAAAATATCATAATATTAATTAATTTGAACATTATTTAAATGTATATTTGTTACTTTATAATACCATGTCTAAAATTGACATTTTATTTTCACAATACTAAGCACTTCAATCTAAACCAAAATTTTCAAAAGTACTTGTTAAAATTGCTTTTTCGCAATACTTTTCAAAAGTAATACTAAATTGTATATATGTTATAGCATATCAGCTGTTAATAGCTGTTTTCCCTGCTTGATAAAGCAATTGTTCTTGCCACCCCTTCCAAAAATCCTATCTCTAATAATTTTATTACAATTTTAGGTTATAACATCCATGTATACTACGGATGAATTTTAAAGATTAATGTTGTTATAATGCATCTCCTGAGTTTTAGTTATTATTATTTTTATGTATTTTAATATTTTAAAATTAAATGCCAAATTAATTTAATAGTACAATTAGAGTAAATATCTTTTGGTATTCTGAATAAATGTTTTACCATATTATAAATTCAATTTAATATTTTATAACATGTAAATAATAAAAATGCCAATTGTCAAAATAAATAAAGAAGTATATGCATGAAAGAATACAAACAATATAACCAACGTACTAAAATCTATACAACATTAAAATTATTATTTTGAAAAACATAAATACTTGACCAAAACATGATAACTTAAGATTCACATATATGAATATTATATACAGCATTATTACGTCACATGAAAATTTTATAAGCACAATACAAATACATTACTACTTTTTCCAAAATAATTACGTCATCAATGGATTAATGTCGTTTAAAATACATTAGTAAAATGATTTGAAGTTAAAATGGTTAAACAAATTAATTGAAAATAATTTATGAGTAATAATTTTATTAGAATGTTAAGTTATTACATCCATGAATATAATAGAGATCGTATCAATTTGGGAATTTCAAAATCAAAACACTAAAAAACATCATCATTAAAAATTAATGTTATTATAATACATCTCAATTTTAGTTATTCTTGTAACGGTCTGCTCGGCATAGACCGTACGATATGTTGTTTGGTGCATAATTGAGTAAGCCAAGAAAGAAAAAGGATGAGATTGGTGAATTATCCATTAAGTGTCTGTGTGGCGTATTGTGTGGATTCAACAGTATGCCTATTTGCGGAACGCCTCGCTGGAATTCGCCATTTGGTTGACTCTAGGGTTTGGCTGACTCTTTTGTGAGACAACCCGTCAAACCTAGATATTTTGGACAAACTTGTTAGTTCGCAGATAGTTAGAGTTGTTTTCCATGAAAATGATGGCTCGATGAGTATTGTCAGAGTTTAGTTGAAGACTTAGTTGGAGTTGAACTAGAGTAATTTAGATGACAACTTGATGTGTTGAGGTAGTTGAATGATTTGTTTAGTTGACTTGTTTTAGTGTGCAAGCAATGTTTTACTACTCACTAAGCTGATTAGTGGTAGTAGTTATGTTTGGTAGATGATTAAGTTTCAAAATTTTAGGCAAGTTTATTTTCGGGTTTCAAGGGCTATAGTGTGATTTCCTGACCCTCCCACTAAGCTTTGTCCCCGCTGTCTGTGGTATATAAGGATGTCGACAGCTGACATGTTTCACCTTTATTTTTCTCTACGCCTCTGGAAATTTTTAAGGTATCTTTGTTAGAGAAGACGAAGGAGATTCTAGTGATTAGTCAAAACACCCTTGTTAAGTATCAACTTATTGGTAATTTTTGGAAAGCCCTTGGGTTGTTGTCGAAGGGATTAGCGTTTGCATTAGTGCATGCATGATTAAATTAGATAAATGGTTTGATGGTTATAACTGTTTCTTATTTAGCTCAAGAAGCTAGTGAAGGTCCGAGCAATCGAGGTAAAGAACCAGTAGAATAGATTCTATTCTGAACCTTGCTGGTGAGTTCCTTCTTACTTCCTTTGAGTTATGATACTTCCATGATATGTAGGTTGTGTACAGTAAGTTGTCTCTACTGTAAACGAGTCGATGTGTTGTGTTTGGACGCATGCGTAATAAACCAGTGTTGTATGTGTGAGTATAACCATTGTTGATGTAAAAACACGCTCCTTGTTGCACAGCCCAGTACCAAATAAATTGTGATATGTGAAAATATGGAAAGGAAATATGTTTTTGGTGCCTCCGATAGGTTAGCTATATTGCAAACCGTACTGTCAGATCACGGCCTAGTCTTGTGGGAGAACATGTGTTCAACTTAACAAAGAATGAATATGATTGATTTGTGATTCTGAATTCTGGGGTATGGGTTCGAGGCTGGCACAAGGAAGGGTCATTTTTAAACAAGCATGATTGTGAGAGATACGCATGAGTTGGTGGATAGAAAATGCCGTATACTATGTGTGCTATATTTAAATTGGCAAAGTGTTTTCGCCAATGAACTGTAGATTGTATTATTGATGTTTTGTGTCTGTACACATAGTCTCATGAATAAGACTGTTTTTCTTATGGGTATAGATTCTTGTTGATTAGCAGTATCTTTGTAAATTATTTACGTCCATTTTTGGAACTCACTAAGTTCAAACGAACTGACTCCATTACTTTTCTTTCCCAGCCGTTTAATAGTAGAGGAAAAATCAGTTGAAGAGGACTACGCTAGAGCTGCGCTTGCGAGTGAGCCACTTGTTTGTTTTTGTATCATGCATGGCTATTTTGGCAGGTGGCGTATAGATTCGTTTTGTTCTCAACTTATGTAATTATCCTCGTCGTTTACATTGTCTCTGTTTTGAAAGAATTTCCCTTTTCTCTGAAAGCGTACGCCAAAATTTCCTTAACTTGTTGTTTATGAACTCATCACTTATATGTATACACCAAAACTGGACAATGTAAAATAATAGATCTTTCTTGTACAATTCCTATTATTTTCTTTAAGGATGTGTTTCAAAACAAAAGAATGACAATAGTTTTTAACTAAAAAGGATATCTTCATAAATATCTTAAAAAAAGGTTTGAATCCTCTAGTAACACCCTAGCCTATTAGGCAATCTGTCTAGTTCATTGTTATACGCCAAATTTACCTTGACGGATTAAGGGGTGTTACAATTCTTCTTCATAACTTAATTGTAATATTCATTCTCAATGACAACTTAAAATCTTATTGTGGCCTGAAGATATTATAAGTTGTTTTTCTTTCCTATCACCTATGCGAGTTTATAGTCATTTTGTAAAATTTAGTAAAATTACATAATTAATTAAAAGCTTAATACATTATTTGATATATGAGTTTGATAATTTTAATGTGGTACTTATGTTTCTTTTTTTTCAATATAATACTTATATTTGACAAAATTACACATTTTGGCACAAAAAAATAGTTTTGAAAAACCTTAAGCACATGCCCTAAAACACTAATTTTTGGTTTCTTTTTAAATATAGTAACTCTAGCATTTATACCATAACTGCGCATTTCCTTTCATATTTCATCTCATTAATAATTTTAAATAATTTCATGAGAGTGTTAAGTTTTTAAAAGTGACAATTATCATTTTGTATATACTTCAAGCTTCCATCTTAAATATTAAGGGTAAGTTTGGTATTAAGAGTTGTTTTGGTTTGTGGTACAATTTATAGGTATTAATTTGATTTTTATAATTACATAAATTCATATAATTTCTTAAATCTAATTATGAGTAATATGTTTCAAACTCCATTTTAAAATTTAAAAAATTTAGTTTAAGCATTTATAATTGAAATTAAAGAATAATGAGTTTAAAATTTTACATTATTATTTAATAATTAATTAGATTAGAAACATATTCCTTAAATGAAATATGATATTTCGGTTTTTAAATTAAAATAATTTTAGGAATATTTAAGTTAAAATACTTTAGCTCATTTTTAAAAGTGGTATTGTTTTACCTTTTTAATTAAATAAAAATTATATAAGAATTTTTTATTTTAATTTATTATATCTATATGTGATTTTTAATTATAATTTGATTTAATTATATACATTTAATTACTTATTTTTCCAATTTAAGAAATTTAATAGTTTTACATAAATTAATTTAGAGCAAAGAAATAACATATTAAGAGTATCATATTGCCTAACAATATAATGTGATTATTTTTGTTATTAAAAATTTTATGAGGGTTTTTATTTTCATAGATATATCCTTAAAAGCACAAACTTTACGGTATAAAAAGTCGTTTTATTAATTTATTAAAATCTTGATCTATAGTCCTAGTATAATATAAAATAAACTCTTGTTTGGAGTCATTAAAAGTAAATAGGGGTAGAATTGGTATTTAAAAATTTAAGGTCAAAATAGATTTTAATGAAATCATAAAAAACAAAAGAATTTTAAGTGATAGAGTTGTATTTTTAAAGAAAATCAAAGTCAAAATAGGTCCTTTAATGAAATGGAAAAAGAAAAACTTGTACATATTTTCAAATAAATTGTATTAACTTAATTTAATTTTTCTAAAACATACAAGAATACCTAGAGTTTTACATGTTTTGTTTACTTTATTTACATTTGAAAATTGTGTTCACTCTGTCAACTATGGGTGAGTGGTTGTGATTTTATGGTTCACTTCTATTCTATTTTGGTACTGAAAAAATTGTTTTTATTTTTGATACATCACAAATTGTGAGAGATGGGTTAATGTTGCTACACCTTAAGATGTCAATACAAATCTCTTAACCAATTGGTCTTTAGGATAGTTGGAGCCTTCTTTCTTATCTTAGTGGTTATGTTTTGAAACGGATGCAAAGTTTGATTTTTTTTTTTTTGAGTTTCTTATCTAAATTTAATTTATTAAGTTATAAAATTAATATTGATGAATATTTTCTTATTCAAAGATTTCATTATGTATTTTAACTAATATTTTATTATTGTTTATGAAAGTAATTTCAGTTATCTTTATTTGTTTATTTATCGGTTTCTGTAAATCTTCTTAATCATACCAATTATGTTAAGTATTTGTTTTTTTGTCACAACTACATTTGAGTATTACTTCTATTGCTATTAACTTCCTGAATGAGTGTTATGAGATTTCAGTTAAGATTATTGTGTTAATGTGGGGAGTGCCTTGCATTTATCGGACAATTTACACACACGTAACAAATACAGAGGCGAAATAGTCACGATGTCACGACATGGAGGACACTGCCGTCGTGACAAGGGACGACATCACGTTGAGGGACGTCGGGACATTGTGACGAGTTCTCCAATTGACGGAGAGGGCGATGTCGTGACGAGCATGCATGGGACGTCACGACGACGCGACGTATTTTTCAAGTAATATAGTCGCGTTTTGATAACTAAGTATGATTTCTTCTTCCAATCGAACTCTAATTACTTTAGAGATATTTTAGTCATTTTAGCCCTTTAAACTTAGCCTATTTAAAGGGGTCTTGTATCCCTGTTTCGATAAGGCAATTAAAGATGTAGTATTATAGGGTTTTTCTTTTGGGGTGACAAGATGTAGTCTTAGATGAGTTTTGGTGAGAGTTTTTGTGGTAATTATGGAGAGAATTTTATACCACCTTTGAGAGAACTTTATGAGAGTTAGGGCTTTGTTTTAAGGGTTTGGGTTTGTACGTTTAGTATATTTAAGTTTATTTTCTCCATACTGCACTCTCGTTTGTTTACTCATTTAGTGAAAAGTTGAAGCCTCCTTTGCTCATGGTTTTTATCCTCTTTGGAAGAGTTTTTCATGTAAAATCTGTGTTCGATCTTCTCTACCTTTTCTAGTTCGTTGTTTATACGGGTCGATCCCCAACAAACTGGTATCAGAGTAAGTTTATGTTTTTGTAATCAACCCGTTTCGGGATGACGATAACGAATTTCGATATTGAGAAGTTCGATGGAATCACAGGTTTCATATTGTAGTTTTTTTGGATAAAGCAGAGTGTTTAAAGTAAGGTTGGTTGCAAAGGGTGACAGTTAAGTAGAGGGAGTTGATTTCATCGATGTTTTCTCTCCTATTGTGAAGGACACATTTGTTTATGTATCATTAGCCCTGGTTGCATTATACAACCTTGAATTGAAGACTAGGAGTCTTTCGTTTTCAAATTCGAGAACGGTTTGGCTTGGTTGACATTATGCAAAGATCGAGTTCGGTCCGTGATAGGGCCTGCAGAAGAATGTATGATAATTACGAGTTAAGGTGGATATTTGTGGGGAGTGCCTCGCATTTATGGAAAATTTTGTAGGCACTTAACAAAGATAGAGGTGAAATAGGCACGACATCACGACATGTAGGACACTGACGTTATGACGAGAGTGGCGTCACGACGAGGGACGTTGTGATGACACGACAAATTCTCCACTTGTCATTTTTTTTTGCTAAAAGTAAGCTCATTTCTTACTAACCAAATAGGTCACATCAACGTTGCACAACATAATAACTACCATTTCTTCGTTATGTTTTCAAATCAAGACTCCCAAAAATTGAGAAGGAAAACAATGAGAGAGTTTGGACAACACAACTGATTTTCCACCATCTCATAAACATATACTAAATTAGAGTTATAGACAAACAACTTAGAAAAAAAATGCTTGGCATTCTCAATACTTGAATTGCACCAACGACATAAACATTGAGTTTTTTCCAATCTAATACCTTTATTGCATAGAAAGCTAAGTGTGAGAACCCAATTCAATGGCTTAAGGAATTTACAAAAGGATAATGAAAAATTGCGTGACAAATTTTTTTAATAACCTTTCGAAGAGATTGAACTGGAGATGGTTGAGGCAATTATTTGGATACCATGGGAAGGTCTTGGACGCTTACATGCCAAACAAAATGAGTGAAACATGAAACATATTTGGGTTCATCAAATGTACCTTTATGAAAGATATGATAAAAGCTACAAATATGCCTTTATGAAGGATGTCATTCATAAGCATGTGCATAAAAAATTGTGAAATCTAAAACATTATAATGATGTGTTGATCTGGAAAAAAAATTGATATTGTGATTTGCTATACGATTGTGATTATTCTAAGAATTGTTATTTCGTATGCTTTGTTTATTGTTTTATATCGATTTTCTTGTGGTTGGACTCACATCAAGCTTCTTAAGCTCACCCCTTTAATTTTAATCTTTACAGATAACCCATAAGGTTAGGATGCAAACTTGACATCTAGAAGGTCTCGGCTCGGATAGTTAATTTTTTTATAAAAGTATTTTAGACTTATTATTATAATTTCTATCATTTGGAACTGTATTGTTTTATTTAAACTGTGGCATGAGACTTAAGTTTTGGGGTTCATTTGGCATGCATGAAATTTAATTTGATTTTAAGATTTTGAAACATGGATTTTGAATTAATTATGCATAAATTCTGGTTTTTCATCATTAAAACTATTTTTAATTTTTCTTTATGTAACCGAGATTTAAAAACATATAACATTGGAAATCAACTTTTACAAAGTAATCATTAAAGTCAATCAATTTTTGAAAGGAATCGTATTTTTTTGGAAATACACCAAGATTTTCTATTAAAATAAATAAATGATTTAACAAGACTATTTTATAAACTCTGATAGTTTTACTAGGCCATTCGGTGGCCAATGTAATCTTTCGAATTCACCCGTAACTTTTAGGTCGGATTTGGGGGGTTACAAATGATGGGGAGTCAAAGGGATATCGAGGATATGGAGTGTTATGAGTCGAACATTAATGTAACGACATGTTTTATGATACTGTCGAGAAATTCGGTTTCAAGATCGACCTAAGTCAAGTTAGTTTAAAAAATTAACTGAATAATTCAATATATAATTAATTATTAAATTAATTAAGCACATTATTTAGTATAGTACAGGGACTAAGTTGTAAGTGACATCAACTAGTGAAATTAGATTGAGAATTTCATCAAGCCCTTAATATGCAATTAAACCAAGGATCAAAAAGGCAATTTGCCCATATTTAAATATGTTTAATGGCTTGAATAAATAAAAGCCATCATTTTCCACTATATTAAGACTATGAAGATAATGACTATTGATTAAATTTACTATTATTATATTATATTAAACTAAGAACAAATATGTGTGATAGTAGAAAAATGATAACATTTTTATCATTTTCTCCCATAACCGTGAGTAGAGAAGAAGGAAAGAGTTAAGCTCATCCTCCATAAGCGGCCAAAATTGATCAAGGTATATAAGTTTTCCTTTTAAAATTTTCATAGATTTCTAATCTATTTAGCTTAGTAAAGTTGAACCATAAGCTAGATTGTTCAATTGTTAAAGTTGATTCAAGTTACCATTGGAGGAGTAGAATGATTAAGTTAAAATTATGAATTAATTAGTTGATTAAGTTTAAGTTAGATGAAAATTATGTTAGTAATGTAGTGGGTGAAGTTGTGATTAAGTTAATTTAAGTAATTGTTAAGAAACTTTTGATGGATTATTAGGGACCTAATTGTATGAGATGAAAATTATAAAATTAATTAGTATATAATGATAGTTTGAGGTCCCTAGGGAAAAAATAATATGGAATCGAATTTCAATTTTATTGGGAGAATTGAAAGATATATGAATTTCGAATGTCAGGGATTGAAAGATTATTAGGAGACTTTGCATTCCATAACTTTATCATTTGTTTGGATGGTCATTAAGTGACCATTAGTTGCTAAATTCATGATATTGCTTATAGATTAGTATGAATTATTAAACAAAGTATTGGAAGGTGTTGGAACAAGCAAAGGAAAGGATAAAGTTGTTGAAAGAAATCTACTCATCTTGTGTTTTGAGAGGTAAGTTCTCATAGAACTCACAATCCTTTCTTATTAGCTATGTGTGTTTGTATGTATCATCATGTTTATAATGTTTCTATCTATATAACATGTTTAATATTCAATGAACTTAACATTCTTGGGAAGAAGACACTAATGAATGAAAATAAGTTGGTGAATAAATGGAACTAATCTCGTTTGATTAGTGAAATGGAAATCATGTCTATATGCAAAGTAATGTGATTATTGAAATGAGCCAAAAGAAATGTTTAATGATTTTCTTATGATTTACATAATAGAGATATATTTTGTTTTAAGCTATGGCTTGTAAGATATGAATTATGGAATGAGAAATGTAATTGACAAAACTTATATATGTTCATAAATGGTAAATGCCTATGTAAACTTGGTAGAATTTCTAAGATACAATTGACATACCAATAGGATCGTATGCGCATTTCTTTACAGGTTTTGATGGTAATACATATCATCAGATATATATGTTGTCTCTACGAAGACCTTAGTGTAGTGAAGGGATGTGTTTGCATATGTATATGCATTTGTTGCCTACAAGCTTTGCACACGGGACCTTTGGTGTACTGTAGTTCATGTCTTTTTTAGCTATCTTGGTGTAGCGTAGTTCACCCACATGTCTGAGTCTGTTTTTACTAAGGTCACATTGGGTAAAATGTTAAATTGAAAATGAGATCAAGTAATGAGAAATGAATTTGACATGTCATGTTATGAAATTCTGTAAATATAATTATTGTGGTATAGATGGGTAAGTTATTGGAAGGAGTTATGAATTATATGATCACTTAAAAAATGGTATGGTTCCTTGATGCTTTTGATTATGATTATGATATTTTGACATTTGAATATATATATGCTTACCTATGCCTTCCTTGCCTTGCAATGTTTTGTGTTTTGTTTAGCTAGATTGTGCTTAGTTCATTTGGCATTTAATATGCTCACCTTTGATCAAAGTAAGTAAAATGAATTATGTCGAAACCATTTTTTAAGTTTAAAAAAAACGGGGATCGACTTTGAAAATTAAAATAGGAGTCGCCACCGATCTTTTATTAAGGTGTGATCGGTTCACCATTAAAAATAAATTTTAGGTCTGCGAGATTTGAGAAAATAGGTCTGGGATTCGGTTACGCACGAGGAAGGGTTAGCACCCTCGTAACGCCCAAAATTGGTACCGAATCGATTGTTTAATGTCTTAGTGTCGAAACTTTGAAAAGATTTTAAAATACGATCCTTCGAAAAGAAAATTTGAGTAAAATGAATTGGACAATGAGATTTATTTATTTCAAAGAAATAAATCGTCACACTCAATAAGTTAGAGTGCAATATTTTAAATCCTCAAAATTAAATTCATCTCTTGACTTTTAAAACCTATGCATTTTGAGAAGGATATCTGATTATTTGGGTCAAGCGGCAAATTAAAACCCAATAAGTTAGGGTTCAATTTCACAAAATTCCTAAATATCGAATATTGCCTTTATTCTCATTTGTTAGAAAAAAATCCTCTTCTCGAGAAAACGACACGTCACATCCAATGCGTTAGGACACAACATGACGAATTCCCGACAATGAGCTTTTTATTTGTGTGTTAATTAAAAGGAATATTCGGTCTCTTAGATCCCGAGGAAGATTGGAATTCAGTAAGTTAGGACACAATCTTTTCGAGGATCCCCAAATTCCGAGTGTCGCGTTATTTTGAAAATTTTGAGTAAAACGACTTTAATATTTAAATCGAATATAAACTTTTTGACGAATAAAACGAAATGGGTCGACAATGTATATCGCGAAAGAAAAATCCGTAAGCTAAATATAAGCTAATGAGCAACAAAGAATCAATATGATGCAAATAAACAATACAACGCACATAAGGGCAACCATCTTATATTACATTATGCAACTACTAACGTTCATATTTAAAAGCTAGTAAAACCTAAAAAGCGAGCAAATTAACACAAACGCAAATCCAACGTATAAGTTTTGAAATGACTAAAAAATGGCATGCAAGAAAAGAAAATGTGAATTAATAAAGTACCCATACAAAATCTTTAAAATAAATAATACATACAAAAATTTACATATAGAACAAATTATATATAAATTGTATATATATAAAATAATATTCTATAAAATATCTTTATATGAAAATACAAAAAAAGTATATATATGTATATATATATAAAAACGAATTAAGAGAAATATTAAAAACAAGAAAATATACATACGTATCAAATTTACACAAAAGAAAATAAAACAATAAACTTAAGTAATGATACCTATAAATTTAAAATGACAATGTATAATGAATTTTAAACAGCGATACATAATAAATCTAAAGATATGATTTGTAGTAAACTTATACTATTAATAATAATACATTATAAATTAAAAAAAAGAGAGTAGTAATATCTAAAAAGGGTTTAAAACAATAATACACATAAAACGTAAAATAATAAAGAAAAAAAACATTGAGTTTAATCATTAAATAAGATTAAAAAAATAAATGTATCAAATATAATGGAATATTAAACAATTAAATAAATAAAATAAAATCAAGCACATTAAGATACTAGGGATTAAATCAAACTAAAAGTAAAATCGAAAGGCAAAAAATGAAAATATAATAAAGCGGAGGGGCCGACTGCAACGCGCGAATAACTTGAGGGCCATATTGGAAATATCCCACCTCCCAAAATGCGGCGTAGTAGCACGGACTAAAATAAAATAAAAAGCAAATTAAAGGGCGAAATTTAAAAAAGAAAAGAACCGATTTGAACCCAGAACAAAAGAGAGAGGACCAGAAGTGCAATTATCCCTCCCCCTACCAAAACGCGCGGATCTAGCCACGGTTGGATCGGATCATCGGGTTAATGGGCCAATATAACGCCGTTTTGGGGCCACTGAGAAAGACCTCAAACGGCATCGTTTCTGATTCAATATAAAGCAGAAAAAACCCTAAACTAAATAGTTTTCAGCCACTTTGGATGCCATAGCTGCAAGGCTCAGAGAGGAGACCTCTCACCTTTCGCCAGACTCCGATTACGGTGGAGTTAGCGGAGGCGCAATCACCAGGTAACTCTCCCCCTTTTCTCTTTTATTTTATATTTCAAACCTTAGAATCCCCATCTGACTCTAATTTAAACAGAATGGACGAGGATTCCGGCAGCGCACCAGCGAAGGTAAAAACCTCATTTCTCCTCCTCTTTTATTTTCGTTTGGTGTCAAAGAAGAAAACAAAGAATCCAAAAAATAAAAGGAAAAAAAACGAAGAAAATCACCTCTTTGAACTTTTTGATTTTTTATTGCTTTCTGATTTTTTTTACAACGTTCGTGCCCCCCTTTACAAATTTCTGTTTGGCTTTTATCTAGCCTAAATAACCGAAAAAAATAAAAAGAAAAAAAATCAAAACCTATCCTGTTATCCTCTCTTTTTTTGTTGCGTCCTCTTTTGTCTCTTTGCTCTCTGCTGTTCGTTTGTGTGCAGGTACGACTAGCTAGGAGGAGGATGCGCATGGAGGAAATGCATGCATGCATTGGCGATGCACGCGCAAGGCCTGGATCTGGGCAGAGATAGGAGCAACGGCCTTAGGGTTTTCTTACTGAAAATTTTCCAGTTTGTGGGCTGGGTTAGGTTTGGGTTTAAGTTTGGTTTTGGGCTTTAGTTTGGGTACTAGGCCCGGGTCAAAAATTGGTCTATTCAAATTCCATTTAAACTTACTAAGCATTGAATGCATACCTGTCATTGTTTCTTTACGTGTAAATCTTTAGCTCTTGGATTTTCGAAGTCTGCTTGGAGTGGATACCACACTATCCATAAGGCGACAAGAGAATGCCTATTTTTGTACCAAATATTGTGGCATGTACATAGGATGTCTTTTGTAAGTAATGATCAAACTCGTGTATATAAGTGTTAAACTTAATCTTGTTATGATGGAATTATAAAATGCCTAGTTCTTTGTTATGTTGTTGATCAAATACTTTTTTTATTATAATCCCTTAGATTCTCTTGTGCTTAGGTTTACCTACTATGGTATGAAATCAAAAAGTGATAATTAGTTGGTTGGGTAATTAGTTTATTACTTGTCAATTTATATAGTTGGTGGGAAAGTTTATTATTATTCAAATATATGAGTAATTAGGGTGAATGTATGTGTTGAAATAAGTATGTTTGATGTTTTTAATGTGATTATTGAGTCTTATAAGTTATGGTTTTAATTAAGGCGGTGTTTAGGTCATTTTGACTAATGTGATTGGTGCTTTGTAATCTTGTAAGAAATGGGGTACTCTTAAGTAAATTGTCCCTAAGGTCGTGACATTCACTTGCTGAAGTCGCAAATTCCTTGGTAAAGTCGCGACACCAGGAGTTATCTGTCCTAAGTGTCGTGACATACATCCATCAGTGTCGCGACACAATCTCTGTTTTAAACATTTTTGTGTTTTTGTCCCTCATTTATTATTGGTGATTCTCGAGAGCTTTCGTAAGCTTACTTAGAACCTGGGTTGGAATTAATAATTTTTTTTAGAAGTTTTAAAAGTCATTTACTTCATTGAGTGCATGATTAAACTTATTTTGATCATATGCTTATTCTTTTGGATGTTGAATTGAGTTTGTAGTTACTTTGAAAATGAATGTGTCATTTTACCTCTGGAATCCAGTGATCGGATCGAGTGTAGGATGCTATAATTGAAGTGATGAATAGGCAATGTAAATTTTGTAACATCTCAAAATAGGCGTAAAAGTTTGGGCCCGACGAACTGTGATCGCTAGTAGATTTGGCGAGTTGGAGTTCGCCAAAAAGCTTGGCAAGCTAATATACGCCAACAGGTTTTGGCAAGATGGTATATGCCAGCAGGCCTGGCAAAATAGTGTATGCCAGCAAGTCTGGTGAGATAGTGCATGCCAGTAGGTCTGGTGAGCTAGTGTTTGATCTTTGATCTGGCAAGCTGATGTTCGCTAGTTGATTCAGCGAACTATGATCGACAGTAGGCCTGGTGAGCTATTACCTTTGTTTTGGGCCAAAAGTCAAAAGTAGAAGTATTCAAAGGGTAATTATACCAAAATTAAGAAGTCAACTTACTTTTCTCTTCACAACACCATTTACGCATGTAACTATTTCCTACTTCTATTGCGACTAGGGTATCCTAAGAACACCAAAACACTAAGTGCCTATAAATTAAGCCATTTCCATTAGAAATTTCATATTTTTTTAAGCAACAAAACTTTCCCAAATTCATCGTCAATTGTTCTGCTATCAAGTTCTAAGAACCTAGAACTTAGCTCTTAGGACCTAAGGTAAGACTCTATTCCTATATTGTGTTTAGAAGAATTCACAACAAAGGGGACTAGGTTTGCCAAAAGACTATCATGTGCGAACCTAGGATTCCTTGTGTTTATGTATGTTTATGTGTTTTATCTGTTAGTGACTTGTGTATATTTGTGAAATTGAGAACTTGACAGAACTGTCTACAAGAAAAGACAAGGGAAAAACAAAGCTTGTCTAGAGGTTTTTAGTAAATTGGTGAGTGTTCAGGGATTCCCACATATATGTGGAAACTATAATGCTAATCAGGAGATTAGGGTTTTATCCTAAGTTCTGTGAGTAAGTCTTTTCTAAACTCTATTTTGTGAAAGTGTTGAATATGTGTTTTTATGAAAAAAGACATACGAGCTCTTATTTGCAAGCTTAATATGAACAGTGCTCTACGAGCTCTTATTGATTTGGCGAGCTCTATGTTTTAAGTCATTGTTTTGATGATAAAACTTCTGAATAGTTGGATATAATGGCATGCCATAAGATTGTGAGTACTCACCTTTATGTTTTGTGATTTGGGTGAAAGGCCCTGGGACAGGTTAGATAGATAAGGGAATGTCGAGCTAAGCTCCATTCACTGGGACATGTTGGTTTGTTGGAGAATGTTTAGCTTTATGCTACACTTATGGGAAAATTTAAGACTCAATGAGTTATTCTGAGGCATTATAAGGAGATCCACTTATCCAACAAGAAAATACGTTTATATTTTTTGAAATAACGTGTTTTACTATTTTTAAGCTATCTAATAATAGGTATTTGAGAACCAGACTTCGTGTAAGTATTGTGAACTGTGTTCACAAGTTCTGTAACTTTGCCAAAGCTTTTGTTTAACTTATGCTTTGTGCATGTTATATGATTATTATTTCTTGTATATTCATTGAGTTCGTAAGAACTCACCCACTCCTTTCTATTCTTCGCAGAGAGCTAGATTGCAAGGTGTGCAGTGGCGACGCGAGTGATCCAGATGAAGCATACGTACTGTACAAATAGTACAAGCGAACTTTGGATTAAAGGTAATATGGAAATCTTATGTGGGCTTAGAAAAAAATTTGTTGACTTCGTCGATTGTTTTAAGACTTAGTTATTTTTATGCTTTTCTATGCTTTACTTTATGTATTTATTTGCCAACCGATAATGCTCTATCAACACATCTGAATTTTTAAGTATATAAATTTAGTCCAAGTTTGATTGATGTTTTCTTAATTTTCAAGTTTATAATTGAGTAACTAAACTTTAAACATTTTGTTCGCCATAAGTAATTGTACATGCCATATTTTGCCCGGGTTAAAAAAAAAACCCGCATTACAAATAGGCCTATATGGCCCAAATAATAAAACAAACAGGGCCCAAAGTTACGGTGGCCCAAACTACAGACAGAAACCCTAGGGTTTCAGCAGCGCCGCAAACCTCGTCCCCAAATCCCCGTGATCTTCACCTGCAAGGAAACAAACAACATCTGGAAATAAAATCATAGATTTGAGAATCAAATATATATCTAGATTTATTCTTTCTTTGATTTATTTTCATTCGACTATAAAAGGACATCAAATACATTGTAATAGAGATCGGAAAATTGAATAAAAATCGAGGCTTTTACTTTCGCAATACAGAGAGCATAGTCGATTAAAGGTTGATATTTGCATTTCTATTTTATTTTTCTGTTATATCTATTTATTTTTATTATTTATGTAAATAATATAAATATAAAAGGAAGGAAAAAACTTATATTCGAGCCCTAACCACCGCGGATGGCCGAGGAAGTCGTCAAGAGGATTGACGACCGGAAGCCGAAAGGTTTCTCTGCTTCTGGGGGCCCTTTCGTCAATATTTCACGAGATTTGAGCCCGTATCTAGGCTTAGGAGGTTGAGAAGGTTAAAAGGGGAATTTTCCCCTTTCCCGGCCACCGCGGACGGTGGTGCCGGCGCCGGAGATAGGCGGCGCGGTGCGGTGGCCGGCGAAGGGCCGATGACCGACCGATGGCCGGAGGATGGACTGAGGGGAGAGTGTTTCTTTAAGGTTTTTTTTTTGTTTTTTTTTAAAAAACGGTTTCAAATGATTTTTTTGGAAGATTGGGGGTATTTATAGGGTACCAAAACAACGTCGTTTTGGAGAGCCCTCAGACACCCAAAACGACGTCGTTTTGGGTAAGCCGACCCGACTCCGACCCTACTCTGACCCGACCCGGCCTAGGAACCGCGTGTTTTTGAGCGGAGGGGTAAATTGCACTTTTAGCCCCTCCGCCTTTTAACATATTTCTAATTAAGTATTTTTGTTCTTTTAATTCGGTTTTTAATTTATTTTAAATTCCAATTTAATCCTTTCGAACGGCGTCGTTTTAGAGAAGGGAAAATTGCCCTTCCAGCCCCTCTATGTAATTTGAGCGTTCAATTAAGTCCTCTAGATTTTATTTATTTGCGAATTTACCCCGAATCTTTACTGGCGATCCAATTTAGTCCATTTTTATATTTTCTTTAAAAATCAATATTTTTGATAATGCAATTATATTCTTTTAATTTTTATTTTTAATTCTCATATGCAATTATTATTATTTTTATGTATATATATTTTTAAGCATGTATTTATGTTTTTTATATACTAAAATTTCCGATACTTATATTTTATATACACATGTTTAATTTATTTAATTAATTTTAATATTATATTAATTCTTTAAAACTCATGTATTTTTTTAATGTGTACAGTATATTTTTATTTGCTTATTAATTCATGTTTGCATATTTTTATTATTATCTTGCTTATTTTTTCTTTTTGATAGCTTTTGCATGTCATTATTTTATATTCATTTTTATATTATTTCTATGCTATTATTGTATTTGTTTTCATTGTTATTACGACATTTGCGCATATAAAATAACGTTACATCATTTTTTTACTCAAATTTAAAAATAGAAATTTGTTTTAAAATTGAGATAATGTTCGTATTTAGGATTTTCAAGGAAATTGAGCCCTAACGCATTGGGTTCCGATTTTTTTCGTTAAATCTAACAATCGAGTATTTCTCTTTAATCAAAAAATAAGAGCTCATTATTGGGAATTCAACACGTTGTGTCCTAACGTATTGGATGTGACGCATTGATTTCTCGAAATGAAGATTTTTCTAAAGAAAATAATAAAGGAAATATTCCGAGTTTGGGATTTTAAAGGAATTGTGCCCTAACGTATTGGGCCGCGATTTCTTAAATCTTGGATAAATGGATATTCTTTTAAATTTTTTTATTATACGAGTATTCTGACCTAATTCATTTTGGAGGAAATTAGAATGTTGTGCCCTAACGCATTGGGTGTGGCATTTTTCTTCTTTGAAATGAGAAGGGTCTTAATACGTAACGTTTTAAATTTTTAAAGATTATATTTTTTTAAAAATTTTCGACCTTAAGACACTAATTAATTAATTAGGTACCAATTTTGGGCGTTACGAGGGTGCTAATCCTTCTTCGTACGTAACTGACTCCCGGACCCGTTTTTCTAAAATTCGTAGACCAAAGTCGTTTTAGGTGACCCAATCACACCTTAATAAAAGATTGGTGGCGACTCCCAATTTTCATTTTGTAAAAGTCGACAACCTAAAATTTAAAATTTTTGTTTTTTTCAAAAAAATGGTTTCGACAGCTTGGCAACTCCACTGGGGACTTTTTTTAAAAATAAGAGAGTCGAGCCACAAAGTTGATTAATTTTTGTCTTATGGTCGAGAAATTTTTTTTTTAAAACTCATGACATCCTTTTGCATTCATTATCCTCGTGTTTAAATATTGTTTGCATTCTACATTTCATGAGTTGAACAATTTTACCCTTTTAAGTGGGAGTGAGAAGCTATGCCTTCGTGAGGTTTTCACCTCCGTATAGGATGGTGGATCGCTTTCGGGATACATCGGTACCTATGCCTTCGTGAGATTTTCATCTCCGTATAGTCATAGGGAAAATGTGTCCCCCTGAACCGAACTTGATCTATATGAGCCTATAATGGGTGAGGATCAAGGAATCTGCTGGTTCGGGTCCCTTTACTTTAGAGCCAAACTGCATATAATGAGCCTTAGAAGCTTGCTTTAGGTAGAACTACACTAAACCCTAGTAGATGTCCTAATAGACATTTTACTCTTCCTTGATTATATGCTTGTATTGGATACTGACTCTTGTGTTTTATTTTGTTTGCATGACATGGCATTTCATTTCATCATAAAAGGCGTCAGTTCAGATTTGGTTGCTAGATAGAAAGCTTAACATGGAAAAAGGGTTTCTTGATAAAGTGGAGGACAATGCGGCTGTCCGAACTTGGTCTGAAACAACGTAGCAAGAAAAGGGCGATAGCCTGGCCGATGGGTATGTATCAGAATTATGGGATTTTACTCGCATCAGTATGGCTCAAAACAATTTGCAGGAGCTGAAAGAAATTTGAGATCAGTGGAATAATGAAGTTAGGCAGTTATTTTACAACAATTATAGGGACTTGCCTTATTTGCTTGACGTGAAGGTAGACAAACATTTGTTTCAAGCCCTCGCCTAGTTTTGGAATCCTGCTTACAGTTGCTTCACGTTTGGGAATGTCGATTTGGTACCTACGATACAGGAGTATGTGGCTTTACTCCGATGTTCAAAGTTTCAAGTGGATAGAGTCTACTCGACAGCGGTAAATGTGCCAACCTTTTCAAAGAAACTGATAGGTATAACAGGGATGAGTGAGCAGTGGGTCGCTGCACGAGTTAAACAAAAGGGGGACAGCAAGTGCATTCCTTGGAGGAGTTTGAATGATGCAATTCTCACCCACCCAGACGTAAGAAAGAGGTTAGATATCTTTGCTTTAAGTATATACGGCTTGGTTATCTTCCCTAAAGCCTTGGGGCATGTGGACGAAGCAGTCACCGATTTATTTGATCAGCTTGATAAGAAGGTTACACCGATTTCGACAATTTTGGCAGAAACCTTCAGCTCATTGAATGCATGCCGAAGGACGGGTGATGGTAGATTTATTGGATGTGCGCAGCTTCTACTCGTATGGTTTCACAGTCACTTTTGGAAGGTGGATAAAGTTTCGTATCGGGTCTTTTCTGAAAATTATTCACCACTAAAAGAGATAGTTGCTACGCCGAGGAGAGATGACATCTCGGAGGAAAAATGGATGGCAATTCTTCAAAATCTTCAAGAGGAAGATGTTGAGTGGAGAGCTCCTTGGTTGCTTCCAGATGAGATCCTATATAGGTGTGGTAATTTCGATTGGGTACCTTTATTGGGTATTTGGGGAGCTGTCGGATATGCCCCATTATTGGTGCTAAGACAATATAGGTCAAGGCAGTTTATACCTGCGACCTAAGGGATAGCTAATTGTGAATTTTCATACAAAGATGATGGTTATAGAAAGAAGATTCAAGAAATGTCCAATGCGTGGAAATAGACTCACCGAATGAAGAGGTTAGCCGTAGGGCCGATGACAACTCCTGAGTATTATAGATGGTGGGCTAGGAGGATTAATGATAACACACCTAAGTTAAATAATGAGGACGGCCAGTCAATAGAAGAGCATTTGCGAGTCATCCCTTCGGAATTGGAAATTGTAAGACAAGATTTTGAGAGGAAGAACGCGGATTTGGAGAAAAGGATAGAGCAAATAGAGGCTGAAAAGACGAACTTGAGATTGGACATAGACGTTCAGAAGCTTGAGAATGAGAGGTTGAAGAAAGAGAAAAAACAAGGCTGATGAGGAACTGGGCAGTTTAAAGACAGATTATAAAAAGTTGCGTTTGTCAATAAGAATCTGAAATGGGAAAGACGTCGAAACAGTGCGCGGCGAAATCCAAGAAGAAAAGGACAAGACCGATAGATGGGAACAGAGATTTCAAGAGATGCAAAGGCGAAATGAGGCTTTAGAAAAAGGTTTGTCAGAAAGCCAGAAGGAAAAGGGCGAGTTAAAGGATAGGGTGATTGTGTTGGAAAGATCTCTTCGTCAGTATCGAAGCCGAAACTCTACGATAGAGTTGAAAGCAAGCTTGAGCAAGATTGACGAAATGAAGAAAAGAATCGAAGAGCTACAAACGGTGCTGCAAAATTGTGAAGTTCAGATCAAGCACTTGAAAGCAAATGAAAGTCGTAATAATGAACAGCTTCACCACTTTCAGAGTCAAGTTAGAAGTAGATATCATCTTATCGAGGAAGCTGTGGTCCAGATTCAAGAAGTAGCTGATCATACACAGACTTTAGCAGTACAGGCTGACATGCTGAGTGTGAAATATGAATTAGAATCGGATCGGGGGTGAGAATTAGCTTTGTTACTTAGGAAGATTAGAGTTCTGGGTACTAGGGCAAAGTCTTATTTGTAATTCACTTTATGTAAAGAAATTTGCTTTCTAGTAAGGTTTTCTTATATGGAATTGAATCAAAATTGACGTCTTTTTACATTCATGCATTGCATTACTTCATATGCATTTAAAAACATTAAAAGATTCTAATTAATTTAAGTCACTCCTCAGTTAATCTGGAAACCAACCCATCAACCGAACACCGTTATAGTACCCGAGCAAAGTCAGGAGGCATGGACCAAAGATTGGAGAGAATAGAGCAAATGCAAATACAGATGCAAGAGCAATTGACTGAATTTTAACAAGAAATGAGGAATCAGATGCTAGAATTCCAAATAAATATGAGCCAGCTAACCCAGTTATTGGGTAAAGGGAAAGCCCAATGCTCACTTTGGGGATGATAATGAAGACCCTATATATTCCCCAGATTTTACCTTGATAAGTGTCCAGGCCCAACCAGACGCATGTCCACAAGAGGCACTCTTTACTATCAGATCCCGACAATATTTGACTGGTACATCGACACCAGTATATCGCCTGGCAGACTCAAAATCCAATCCTGTTGCTCTTGACAATTCATCAGAAATAAAACAGGCGAAGGTAGAGCACCCAAATACTATAAAAGCCTCAAGGAAGAAAGGGAATAAGGGGATAAATGAAGGCAGATATAACAAGGGCCACTCAAGACCAATCGCTGTAGGCCGGCTAAAGACAGAAACTACCAGACATCAAGGCCCTTTAAAGCACGGATCTGGTGGGAAACCAGGTACTGAGAAGCTCCAGTTCACACCAATTCCGATGGCGTATAAGGAGCTGTATCAAAGCTTATTCGATGTGCACATTGTTGCACCTTTCTACTCAAAACCCCTACAACCTCCGTACCCTAAATGGTATGATACAAACACGCAATATGATTATCATGCTGGAATTATGGGGCACTCAGTAGAGAATTGCATTGCCTTCAAAAAGCTAGTTGAAAGACTCATCAATATAGGCGTTGTCAAATTTGATGGTTCATCCAATGCAGAAAATCTGCTACCCAATCATATCGATGATGAGGTGAATGCAATGTATGAAGAAGGGTTAAGAAACGTTCACATCAATGCCGTGCATGAAGACAACTAAGAGTCCTTATTAGATATTCGACCTTATCAACTTGGAGGTGTTCTAAATAATTAGACTGCGGAAAAATCTCTATAGTTTTTAAAGCTTATTTTGAGTAATGTTCAGAATATTTTTGTTGTTTTTAGCCTAAAAATGATAGAAATTCCTTTGTGAAATAGGCTCATGTCTGAACATCATTATTCTAATAAAATACATCTTGGCATTTATTTTTGAGTCAATATTCTTTCATTATTTCCAAGTAATTATTCTTTCATTCTTTTGGATTTTCTTCCACATCATTCTTTCATTCATAATTATTGTACAGATAATCATTCATAAATTCACACATTCTTTTGTATATTCTTTTGCACTTACTATGGGTCCCCAGATATCAATGACGTGAGTGACGCTGCGACAGGCTCAGGATTTTCTTTTTGAGCGATGGATGTGTTTAGGGGGATCTCATGACTTTGAAAATGACATAGATTGTAGCCTATCTCCGGACTTGTTGAGGATGGTAGAGCTGGAAGGAAATTTTACTTCCTGAGGAGATAGTGGAGATTGTGACCTTAAGGGAATGTGCATAACCGGAGAAACAAAACAAGATCTTGTTGAGTTACCTCAACAGTTCAAAGATGTCCTCACATAGCCATACCAGGATATGCCCAGGTTAAGCATTGTCATTGTAATCTGAACAGCAGTACGACATCAAAAATTTGCAGTATGTTCAAAATGAATAACATGAACAATGCAGTTGGGGCAATGCCTTCTTCTTTGGCTCATCATAGTTTTGCTCGTTAAAGTCAAGTTGCCATTTCTTCGTATTGAAGAGGAAGATTTAAAGTTTTTTTGTCATAGTTAAATTTCGCCCCAAAAGGCTCTACGAGAGAAACCTGATACCAGAGAAGATCTTTCGCATACAAAATGAAAGTGGAAGATTTTTATGTGAAATACCTTATCTGGAATGACATTGATTCTGATCGAAAGGGATGACCATGGCTTGTCTAATCCTATGAGTAAAGATTCAATCTTAAAAAAAAAAGATGACGAAATGAAAAAATGGAAAAAGTGAAAAATGAAAAAGTAAAATGGAGAGGCTAAGGTGAAAACCCGTAAAGGGCGCCTTAGACCACAGGGGATTTGAGTTGAAAACCCGAAAAGGGCGGCTTAAATATTGATCAGAATGGGCATGAGGTAATTAGAGCAGCTCAAATGTTGATTAGAATGGGGCATGCTGTGATCTTGCTATGCCTTAGTTAGCAGGAAAGATCTTGGGGCATCGACAGAGTAATGTAGATCTCCTAAACACATGTCAAACTCAGAATGGTCTTCAGGAAGTTTGTACAGAGAAGTTCAAGCTACGATATCTGGGACACCTCGTCTCCATACTATTTATTTCGAATTTGTTGTTCTTAGAATACTTCATTCTTTTCCAAGATACGCATTCCCAATAAATTTCTTTGTTGTCCTTTTTTACTATTTTTGATAATTTATTTCGAGCTATGCTCAGAACTAATTTTATTCTTATCCATTTTTATGACCTTTTTGCAAGCATGTTGCATTGGAATAATGATTAATGGACTAATAAAACTTTTATAAGGGAAGTTTTGTATATTACTTTAGAAGCTTCTAAATAATACAGGAACCCGAAACAGGACTATTGTTTAGAACGCACTAAGTTTAAGGGTTGAAAATTTAAGAAGGAAAAGTCTAAATTAGGACTTTCTATTTGGATTCTGTTATCAAAAACATTGATTGAGCAAAGTGATAAGATGTCAGGTTGGTGACAAAACTAAAATAAACAAGCGAGCAATGATCACCAGGCAATAGGAAGAGGTTTCCTCGGAGAAGAAAGACTTCATTTCCACATGAGCCTTTGGTACGACACCCTGGGAATGGTGTAAGAAACCAGAAAAATTTAGATCATGTATCCTTGAATTGTGATAGGAGAGGATGGAAGAAAAGCCATATACCCTTGGGTTACAGTGGGAGAAAATGTTACGAATTTTGGCGTCCCAGTGGATTGAACTTTAAAGTTCACAGTGGGGGGCAGCCTGGCTAAATGTTTCTTCAGAAAAGCCAGTTAAGAGAGAAGGCGTAGTAGCACGTCAGTCACAAAGCCTTAATAAACTTCGATTAATGACAACCTAAGCAAGATCATTCTCGGAAAAATAAATTTTGCATTCATGTAAACACCATTCACACATGTCTAGTTAGGAGCATTTGATGCATTTTGATCATGCCATCCTAATCATTATGCATAATTAGGAGAGCAGATCAGTGAAAATAGCAGATATTGCCTTCCTACATCGACAGCGGAGCAGATCGAAGATGGCAAGTCTTATCTCCCTGAAGTTGCAGTGGAGCAGATTAAAACCGACAATCCTATCTCCCTGAAATTACAGTGGAGCGGATTAAAATCTCAAGTCTTATCTTTCTGAAGTTGCAGAGAGCATATCGCATCTAGTCTTATCTCCCTGAAGTTGCAGTGGAGCAGACTGAGTAAGCAAGTCTTATCCTCCTGAAGTTGCAGTGAGGCAGATTGAAGATGGCAAATCTTATCTCCCTAAAGTTGCAGTGGAGCAGATTAAAACCGACAATCCTATCTCCCTGAAGTTGCAGTGGAGAGGATTAAAATCTCAGATCTTATCTCTCTGAAGTTGCTGAGAGCAAATCGTATCTAGTCTTATCTCCCTGAAGTTGCAGTGAAGCAGACTAAGTAAGCAAGTCTTATCCTCCTGAAGTTGCAGTGAGGCAGACTGAAGATGGCAAATCTTATCTCCCTGAAGTTGCAGTGGAGCAAATTAAAACCGACAATCCTATCTCTCTGAAGTTGCAGTGGAGCAGACTAATGAGGTAGACTGAAGATGGCAAATCTTATCTCCCTGAAGATGCAGTGGAGTAGATTGAAGCACTAGTTCTTGTACCTCTGAAGATGCAGTAGGAAGGAATACCAAAACCCAGCACGACCGGGCAAAATTTGACATTTTTAAAGTCTTTGCTTCGTTCTCGTTACACGATAACGAGTAAAGAGGGGCAGTTGTACATGCCATATTTTGCCCGGGTTAAAAAAACCCGCATTATAAATAGGCCTATATGGCCCAAATAATAAAACAAATAGGGCCCAAAGTTACGGTTGCCCAAACTACAGACAAAAACCCTAGGGTTTCAGCAGCGCCGCAAACCTCGTCCCCAAATCCCCGTGATCTTCACCTGTAAGGAAACAAACAACATATGGAAAGAAAATCATAGATTTGAGAATCAAAGATATATCCAGATTTATTCTTTCTTTGATTTATTTTCATTCGACTATAAAAGGACATCAAATACATTGTAATAGGGATCAAAAAATCGAATAAAAATCGAGGCTTTTACTTTCGCAATACAGAGAGCATAGTCGATTAAAGGTTGATATTTGCATTTCTATTTTATTTTTCCGTTATATCTATTTATTTTTATTATTTATGTAAATAATATAAATATAAAAGGAAGGAAAAAACCTATATTCGAGCCCTAACCACCGCGGATGGCCGAGGAAGTCGTCACCGAGGATTGACGACCGGAAGCCGAAAAGTTTTTCTGCTTTTGGGGGCCCTTTCGTCAATATTTCGCGAGATTTGAGCCCGGATCTAGGCTTAAGAGGTTGAGAAGGTTAAAAGGGGAATTTTCCCCTTTCCCGGCCACCGCGGACGGGGGTGCCGGCGCCGGAGGATGGACTGAGGGGAGAGTGTTTCTTTAAGGTTTTTTTTTGTTTTTTTTTTTAAAAAAAAGGTTTCAAATGATTTTTTTGGAAGATTGGGGGTATTTATAGGGTACCAAAATGACGCCGTTTTGGAGAGCTCTCAGACGCCCAAAACGGCGTCGTTTTGGGTAAGCTGACCCGACTCCGACCCAACCCGGCCTAGGATCCGCGTGTTTTTGAGCGGAGGGGTAAATTGCGCTTTTAGCCCCTCCGCCTTTTAACATATTTCTAATTAAGTATTTTTGTTCTTTTAATTCAGTCTTTAATTTATTTTAAATTCAAATTTAATCCTTTCGAACGGCGCCGTTTTAGAGGAGAAGGGAAAATTGCCCTTCCAGCCCCTATATGTAATTCGAGCGTTCAATTAAGTCCTCTAGATTTTATTTATTTGCGAATTTACCCCGAATCTTTACTGGCGATCCAATTTAGTCCATTTTTATATTTTCTTTAAAAATCAATATTTTTTATAATACAATTATATTCTTTTAATTTTTATTTTGTAATTCTCATATGCAATTATTATTTTTTATGTATATATATTTTAAGCATGTACTTATGTTTTTTATATACTAAAATTTTCAGATACTTATATTTTATATACACATGTTTAATTTATTTAATTAATTTTAATATTATATTAATTCTTTAAAACTCATGTATTTTTTTAATGTGTACAGTATATTTTTATTTGCTTATTAATTCATGTTTGCATATTTTTATTATTATCTTGCTTATTTTTCTTTTTGATAGCTTTTTCATGTCATTATTTTATATTCATTTTTTATATTATTTCTATGCTATTATTGTATTTGTTATCATTGTTATTACAACATTTGCATATAAAATAGCGTTACATCATTTTTTTACTCAAATTTAAAAATAGAAATTTGTTTTAAAATTGAGATAATGTTCGTATTTAGGATTTTCAAGGAAATTGAGCCCTAACGCTTTGGATTCCGGTTTTCTTCGTTAAATCTAACAATCGAGCATTTCTCTTTAATCAAAAAATAAGAGCTCATTATTGGGAATTCAACACGTTGTGTCCTAACGTATTGGATGTGACGCATTGATTTCTCGAAATGAAGATTTTTCTAAAGAAAATAATAAAGGAAATATTCCGAGTTTGGGATTTTAAAAGAATTGTGCCCTAACGTATTGGGCCGCGATTTCTTAAATCTTGGATAAATGGATATTCTTTTAATTTTTTTATTATACGAGTATTCTGACCTAATTCATTTTGGAGGAAATTAGAATGTTGTGCCCTAACGCATTGGGTGTGGCATTTTTCTTCTTTGAAATCAGAGGGTCTTAATACGTAACGTTTTAAATTTTTAAAGATTATATTTTTAAAAAAATTTTGACCTTAAGACACTAATTAATTAATTAGGTACCAATTTTGGGCGTTACGAGGGTGCTAATCCTTCCTCGTATGTAACTGACTCCCGGACCCATTTTTCTAAAATTCGCAGACCAAAGTCGTTTTAGGTGACCCAATCACACCTTAATAAAAGATTGGTGGCGACTCCCAATTTTCATTTTTTAAAAGTCGACAACCTAAAATTTAAAAATTTTTTTAAAAAAAATGGTTTCGACAGTAATAACATGGAATATTCAAAACTGACAAATTATATAGAGTTCGCCAAAATTATTGCAAGGTAATAGGGTATTGAACTGTACGAAATGCGAACCCTAACATTTGGCGAACTAGTATCTGTGAACCCTTAATAACTTTTGGATATACGAGGAACTCTGCGAACTGTGTTCGTAGTATCTAAACACTAGGGAGTAGTTCGCAAGACCTACTCAGTTATACAAACTTACCCCATAAAGGTCTTAGATTGTGCAAGCTAGCAGGGGTTTGAACCCCTATGTTAGAACTGTTGTGCTCCCCGAGGTACTTTGATTTGTAAAATTTAGGGTTCGCAAGTTCTTAATTCCTTTCTTCAAATATTTATTACTTTAGGTAAAGAGTAAGCTTAGTTCTTGCATGTAAAGTAGGTTTGCAAAATATTTCCGCTGCATGTCATGAAGCAAGCAAAGCGAGTTTGCAAACTTATCATTCCTTATATTTACATATGATTTATTTTGACTTGTGGTGTGTTGGAGGTTAGGTTGGGTGTTAATGGAAAGTCATTTGGGTAGCTAATGTGGCATTCCATAGCTCGGGTTCAGCAATTGAACCAGGTATGGGGTGTTACAAATTTGACAGTTGGCCTAAAGATTTAGCCAATAATATAATACTAGGGAAAAATAAATAGAATTAGATTAGAGTGGGCCGATTATCCATCGTGGAGCCCAAGTTTCAAACTGTTTGGGAATTTCTCAAGAGGCTAGGGGGAGTAGAAGATATGGTAAGCTTGAATTGAGTAATGGAAAGTTGGAGATTGAAGTGGGCTTGGGCCTATTGTAAGATACCATCTAGGAAAAATAATAGAAGGGGGAGCGGAGGAGCCATGCTACTAAAAATCATGAGTTGCAAAGTAAAAGTGAAGAGGAGAAGCCAAAGGTTTTTGTATCATCATTGGTACTTCAAGAGATCCCTTACCCTCATATTGATTATGAGATATTGGATATGGGTGGTAGATTAAAAAAGGTAAAGTTATTGGAAGAGTTAGATGAAGCGAAGCCTTGATCAAAGCAAAAAGGCAAGAAGACTCGTAAAGGTTATAAATCTAAAGAGAGCATAGGTATGCTAACTAGAAGAAAAATAGAGAGTACTTGGTTGCTAATGCTTCTCTCTTGGACTCAAGCTTCAAAAACCGGAAGAAAGCTATACTAAGGGAGGAAAAAGAGACATTACGATTTACGAAATTATTGGGACTACAAATTGAAAGAGACGTGAACATAGTAACTAAAGATTTAGCTTGCATCTTGGATGTCAGGAAAGACTCGGGATCAGGTATTGAGAATTGAAGCCTAAATTGAATATCATGGTCATGTGATTCTAACATGGAATATTGAATGGGTAGGCAATGCATTAAATTTGGGAATCCTGAAGAAAATCATTCTGAAGCATCAAGTTGAAATGGTGTAAATCCAAGAATCTAAGTTAGAAGAGATTACCTCACATTGGGTCAATAAGGTATGACCTAATTCTGATTATGATTTCCTCTTCATCTTATGGAAAGTCAAAGGGTTTTATTATATAACCAAAGGTATAAGCTTGAGGTAGTTGATAAACGGATATTACAGTTTATCATTATAGTAATGGGTAGATGGTGTGAGACCAATTTCATAAACACTAAACTACAAAATTGTAAACCTAATTTTTAATCGTAAACCTTAAATACTAAACCCTAACGTTGAATCTTAAAATTCAAACTCCGATTTAAATCCTTTAATGTTAAACCATAAATCATAAAGCCCTAGATGTTGACCATTATCCTAAATAATAAACCTTAAACCTTAAATTAATGCAAACCATAAGTTCTAAATCTTACTTTACTAATATTGTTGATTATTTTTATTTAATTATTTAACACCAAACTTAACTAATTTAAAATATTATTGAGAAGATTTATGTGAATGATGTTAATTAAAATATATAAAATTTCATTCATGTAATGGATATACAAATTTTAAATTTTTAATGATCTTAATATAATCTATAGTGTTTCTTTAGAATAATACTTTTAATTAAAAAATTAAACACTTTTCTTAATCTCTAACTAAGTACATTTTGAACCTATTTCTCAATTGAAATTAGCTACAACTTAATTTCTTTACGATACAACTGCTATAAACAGCACTCCACGAAACTGGATGAAAGCTTAATTTTGGAGGTAAAATGGAGGGCGGTCCACCAAAAAACAAAAGAAATCAACGCACATGTTCTAGTACTTTCATGACTTTCATGCTAATCTAGAGAAATACATTTCACTCTGTTCCACTAAAGTCTAAATCCTTTCGTTCTCTCTTTGGAAAACTTGGATAGTTCAAACCAAAAGGTTTGAATCATTTATTGACCCCACCAATCACATAAAAAGGTATGGTTAAAAAGTGATTTTCACCCCCACGTTGAAGTTTGAGATTTAAGAACAGATAATTAGACAACCACACTTTTGTTGATAAACTTGTGTTTCAAGTTATTTGGGTAGGGAGTTTCATTTCATACTTTGGGCATCATCTGGATTGGAAGTTTTCAAATTTGTTAATCATATTTTCTTTTTCTTTCCCACTCTACCTTTTCAAATAATCGAGTTATTTATAGACCAATAAATATTATCTTGAGAATATTTTTGTCTTTTTAATATAAAATCTGGAAAAAGAAAAATACACAGGTCAATTTTACCATTTCAATCAAAGTTATATCCAATTTTTATATAATCTTTTTTATAAACATATCCGTGAGTACGCCATAATTGGATGTGTTCATGATCGGGTTTAGGTCAAGCTTTAACTTGATATTACACACTTTATACTTGTCTAAGTACAGCCTGACTTGACTTGAAATATGTGCTTACAATTATTTCTAAAACTACTTATATTTGTAAATAATTAACTTTTATAATATAAATTATAAAAATAGGGAAGGATTGGAGACATTATTTAATGTTTCAGGAATCCAAGAAGCCATAATCTAGCGTGAGATTATGATATATTAATTCCACACGAGGAATGCATCTGCTGACCAGTAAAATCTTTGACTGTAAATATTGTTTCTTTGAATGTAAATTACGTATTAACAAGCCACGTACGAAATCGAAGCCAATTAAGATATTTATTATATTTTAAGCTATTTATTATTATCCGACAACATGAATGACTGGAGGTGCTCATGGTAGGGGCCGGCCCGGCTAAAAAGTGGTGCCGAGGTCTGCCCGCTTTTCTAAACGGGCGTCATTTTTTTGCCCAAGCCCATATTTCGGGCCTATATTTTTACCCAAACCCTCCCATATTTCGGGTGGACCGTCGGGCACGGCCGGGCCGCCCGGCCCATGAGCACCTCTACGAATGACTACTTCTTTTCTTTTTTTATATATTTATTGGAATAAATTTAGTAAGTAGACTATTGGGTTTTAAACAAAGAAGCCCTCCAATACTTTAAATATGTATTTCATTAGAATATATTAAAAATTAAATTGCCTATCGCCAGCTTCTTTAGTGATCTTTCAATTATATGTACGTGCCCTTTACGAAACCATTGGAAAAGGGAAATGACTGCTATAGATAGCTAGCTAGTCATCAAGCCGCCTTCCTATTTTAAACTCTCTCTTAGGACCCTTTTTTTCACTCTTCTTCTTTAAATATACTTGTAGTTAGTAATTAGTGAATCATATCATCCTCTCTTTTTGTTTTGTCTAGGTGGATCTTTGATGGAAAATTTTCAGGGATTTTTGACAACTTCATCCTTGCTTGGTTATGGTGAATTTCAAAGTGGGAAGGGATCGATGGAAGAGATGGAGGGTGGGGCTGAGAACAAAACCTTTGCTGGGTTGCTTGGGACTGCGAAGAAGAAAGGAGACCATAAAAAGATAAGAAAGCCAAGATATGCTTTCCAAACTAGAAGCAAAGTTGATATACTTGATGATGGCTATAGATGGAGAAAATATGGCCAGAAAGCAGTCAAGAACAACAAATTCCCTAGGTATTTTTCAACATTCTAGCTTATCATTAGATGATATTTTTAATTTTATTCCTGCCAAGATAAAATATTAATGTTTACTTCTTAATTTATCTTTAGATTATTGTATATTTTACTGATGTTGTTGCTATAGATTCAAAATAAATTATAAAAATAGTTGTACCTTTTATAATAAAATAATATTATAAAAGATGAGAAACTGACTGAACTATGGTTTTGCAGAAGTTATTATCGATGTACGCATCAAGGATGCAATGTGAAAAAACAAATTCAAAGGTTAACAAAAGATGAAGGAATGGTGGTGACAACTTATGAAGGCATGCATTCCCATCCCATTCAAAATTCTAATGACAACTTTGAGCATATCTTAAGCCAGATGCAGATCTACACTACTTCCTTTTAAATTAAGACGATTTATAATTAATTATGTAGAAAATTATGTATTTTAGTTCAATTCTGATATGCATAATGAAAAAAAAAACCCCTTCGTTTTGTTTATTATCTCAATTTGTATTGAGATTTTGGAGCTGAATATAGTAAGTAATTAGAATCATTATTATGTATATTTATTCATGTAGTTTTTTTGGTTTCACATAGAATTTATTTAGTTTTTCTTTTGGTAAATAAAAGGAACATGACAGTGTATTACATAATTGTTCTTAAAATGGGAGGACCGAAAACCTCTTCCATTACAAAAAAGACAGAACAGCTTCAGGTGGCTCGACAAAAACAGCAACAATATCAGTATTCAACATACTGCTATGGCTGCTTCCTAACTTTGCCATTACTATACCAAACAGGTTATTTGTAATAGCGTCATTAGTAACAAGAGAGATGATAGCAGTAGAGTCTACTTCAATTTCTGGATGGGAAATATTGAGGTCAACAGCAATTTTAAGCCATCTCTCAAGGCCCATAACTCAGCTTCAATGTTGTTAGCTTTAGGAATGTCAGGTTCCATAATGATCTCTAATAATCCCCCCTGCTCCGGCTCTCCCAGGGTTACCAAAACACGATCCATCCTAAGCGAGGGGGATGCCATTTGACCATCACAGCTGGGGGAGGGTAAACGACTTTGATGATTAGGGAGATCGTAAAGAATTCGCTTTCCTCTACTAAACATTGAGCTCGAACATTGCCTGGTTTGGGGTTGCTGTTAAAAACAACAGCATTTCTGAGCAGCCAAAGCTCCCAAACAGCGAAGGAGAAAACTAAAAACCACGGTAACTTTGGTCCATCTCTTGGCTTCAATGTTTGAAAAGATCCAATCTTTCCAATCGCCATCCAAACCGGGTAAATTATTGTTAATAGCAGTGGAAGAAGACCACCAATTTTTAACAACCCCACGATCTATCAATAGATCGTGGGGTTTCCTCGTTACTAGAAAGGCAAAAAGGGCAAATATCCTGTACTGAAAAACCCCTTTGATTCAAAAAATTTGCAGTAGGTAAAATATTGTTAATGCATTTCTAGAGAAACACCTTAATCTTTGGAAGAATTTTGATTTTCCAAAATACTTCCACCATGCCTCAATCCCCATGGTTGTAATCCTTTCCCTTTGAGCAGCCAAATCATAAGCATTGGCTAACGAGAACAAACCATCATTTGTGTGCTTCCAACAGAGAGAATCGACTTTACCAGAGTCAAAAGAGATAGCAGTGTTGACTGTGGCCACTAAATATTCTTTTGGAATTTGGAATGACCAGTTATCACAGCCATCACTCTCCAACTAGAGGTTACATACGCCGGGTCGGCCAACAAAAATTTTAAGTCCAGTATAAAAAAAGACCTAAATTTTTACTCAAATTTAATCCAGATAAAAATGTTAAAATTTGGGTTTGGCCCGTTTATATTAATTTTTATTAATTTTTTAAAATATATATATAATACATCAAAATTATAAAAATATTAAAATAAATATTTTCCAACAAATTAAAAATAAATTAAAAATACATATGTATATTTGAATAAAACTAATATAAGTGCAATTTAACAAACAAATGCCTCTAAAGTAGAAACAAAATTAACAATAAAACAAGAGTTATACAATATTCAAACAATAACAACAAAACAAAAGCAAAATAATAGTGCAAATGGTAGCAAAATAGTAAAAAAAAACAATAAGAAAATAGCAAAAAACAGTAAAAAACAAGAAAACAATAAAAAAACAATTTTTTTTACATATTTGGGCCGAGTCGGGCTTAAGCCAAAAAAGCCTTACCTAAGGTCCGACCCATTTTCTAAATGGCCATTATTTTTTATCCAAACCCTCCACTTTTCGAGCCAGCTTTCGGGTCGAGTTGAACTCCAATCAATCATCAGCTCTTTTGAAGGAATGGTTTTACTCTCCTCTCAACAATGACCCAATGCAGAGGGTTCTAAGGTGGCCCAATCCATTCCAATCATCATCCCAGAACCTAATGTTATTTCCATTTCCAACAGTCTATCTTAGGCCATTTTGGAATAGTGGGCTGATTTTCTTAAGCAAGGCCAACATGGTTGAAACACTCCTTTTAGCTGGAGTATCGTCACTTCTTGGAAGATATTTACTTGCTAGAACCTTGACCCAAATCGACTCTTGTTCATGTATCATTCTCCAAGCCAATTTCATCAACTGGGCTTGATTTTTAAATTTTTAAACTCTCATTCGAATGCCACCAGTCTCTTTTGACTTAGCTAATACATCCCGATTTGTCATATGGAATCTCATTGAGTTTTCAGGAACCCCAAAAGAAGTTCCTATTGATTCGATGAAGTCTAGCTAACATATTAGCTAGTAACATTCTACATTGCATGTAATAATTTGGAATGGTCGCCATAATTGCATGGATTAGCACTAATCTTCCTGCTCGAGATAATAAATTTGGTTTTCAGGAGCTCAAATTTCTTGAAATTTTTCAATGATGAAGTCAAACTCTTTTCTAGAAACTTTGGATGGGTGAATCAGGAATCCCAAGTATTTCCCCAAGTTTTTTGTCTATTGCATTTTAAGGGTATTAACCATTATTAACTTAGTATTATCATCCATTTTAGGGGAAAACAAAAATTTGAATTTTTACAAATAAACGCTTTGACCAAATTGTTCCATGAAGGTTTTAAGAGTAGCCATGATGAACCGAACATAAGTTTTATTGACTTTAAAGAAGAGAATTACATCATCCACAAAGAAGATGTGGAAGAGTAAAGGACCTATTCTCGAAGCTCAAATTGGTTGCCAAGAATTATTTTCAATTTCTCTCAAGATAAGATGATTGAGGTATTCCATACAGATGATGAAAATATAGGGAGACAAAGGGTCCCATTGTTGGATTCCTCTTATGAGAACAAACTATTCAAGCTTGGAGATATTTAAAAGGATTGAAATAGATGAAGTGCAAATGCATTGCAAGATGAAGCAAATAAATTTTTTAGGAAAATTGAAAAAACATAGGACTTTCCTAACAAAAATCCACTCAGGTTTGTCATAGGCTTTCTCAATGTCAAGTTTAATGACCGTAGCCCCTCTTTTCCCTTTTATTTTATTGAGTGAGTGGAAAACTTCTTACACAATGATAACATTATCATGTGCCTGTTGCCAAATGACAACTTACCCAAAGAAAAAACATTATTAACCATTTCAATGGTCTTTCGTCTCACATATTCCCAGCATTTTTTAAAGAACATGGGGTGAAGGCCATCTGAACCAGGAGCCTTGGAACTTCAACATCTGAGATTCCTCTAGCCAAACCTCGAATCTCTAGCTCATTTAGAGTGGGCCAAGCCAACTCATTTATATTGCAAGCTCTATTTGAACTATTTATTGAAGTAGTAAAAATGTTTTGAAAGTGATTTTTCACCATCTATTCCAACGAGGGGCAATCCGACTCCATGGCATCTCTAGCTTGATTGTTACCAACCAGGACCCTCATTTTATGTGAGCAATTTGTCAAGAACTACACCGACTGCAAGGCACTGACCTTTTCATCAGTACGCCATATCATCCACAAACGGATGGGCAAACAAAGGCTCTCAACAAATGCCTTAATATGTATCTTTACTCTTTCACCGCCAACACACCAACAAAGTGGGTTCTGATGTTTCCTTGGGCTAGATATTGGTATAATACAACCTATCAAACATTGGTGAAAATACACCATTCAAAGCCCTCTATGGTCGATAACTACCAACGATTGCCAAATATATTAAAAGGTTGAGGAATTTATGCTCGACAGAGATGTCGTACTCAATCTTCTCTGGTAGAGTCTGTCCAAAGCACAATCCCGAATGAAACATGTGGCTAACATACACCATCAATAGGTGGTTTTCCAGAAAGGAGACTAAGTTTATGTCAAACTTCAACCTTTTCGCCAAAACTTCGTGCCCCTCCAGCGACATCACAAGCTTGGTTGAAGATTCTTTGGACCCTTCAAAGTTCTCCACCATATGAGGCAAGTGGCTTACAAGTTTGATTTTCCCACCATAACCACCATTTATCTTGTTTTCCACGTATCCCTTCTTCAAAAATGCGTCGGTACTCTGGAACAATAGGTCACCTCATTGCATCTTGTGGAAGCCATTAACACAATAATCTTAAAACCTATAGCAGTTTTGGACAAAAGAGTAATCAATCACTCAAGTCGTTTGATTGATCAATTCCTTATTCAGTGGGACGACCTTCCATCTACAACAACTACTTGGGAAGCTAGGGACCATATCGTGAAGTGCTTCCCTGATTGGAACCATAAGGACAAGGTTCTTCTAGAACTGAGAGGTATTGTTATGATCAAACCTCACGAGGAGTTACCTACTATCTTGGTAAATTCAAGAGCGGACCAACCGAAACATAGGAACCAAGCATAGACTAGCCAAAACCAAGAAGAAATGCACGCCAAAGGAAGATTCAATAGAAATATGTTGATTTTTTTCATTTAGTACATGTTAGCACCAAAATAACAGTTTGAGAGGCTATAAGATGACAGAGAAAATTCCTTGTTGGTTATGTTATTTTTATTTTGAAATTCCAATTTATGATCCCTTTTATCCCCATTCTTATGAACTTTAGCTAAGTGTTCTATCAATTTGTATCTAAATACAATTATTAAATATTATTTTGTTGGTATTGTCATACCTCTGTATTCCTTGTTCAAAATCAATCTATCTAGGTTCATTACAACATCTAAACCTAAAGAGTCTTCTATAATGTCTATCTATCTACAAAACAAACAAACAAACAAACATATTTAAAAGAGAATACACTCTTTTATTGTAGCAAATAATGTACAAGTGTTTCGCTCAACATGTAACGTGTTTTTTTTATATTTTATTCAACTGTCATATACCCTTGAAGAAAAAGGTGAGCAACTGCGATTGAGATATTTAAATCAGATCTAGAAGATGGTATGTTGTAAAAGGAAATGATGGAAGAATGGATTGAGGATTTGGGAAAAGCATGAGATTGGAGATATTTTTGGAGAAATAATATATCTCAATTTCATTCAATCAATAAATTTAAAAATTTAAGAGAGATAAAAAAAAAAAAGAAGGGCCCTAAAGAATAGGAAGCATTTACTATCTTTGTTAACAACTTGGAATTGTGAGTTTAATAATTTTACCTCTAATTTGGTTACTAGTATAATAATGTAAAGAAAAATTTTATTTAATACATATATTTTAATATAAGGAAAAATTAGTAAACTAACATAATATATAAATAGCCCATCGTTTGGTAGGTAGATTGCTAATCATGTAATAAACATATATTAACATAAGTGTTATTCTATAAAATACCAATTTTGCCTATAAACTCATCACTGTTTAAATAATTACTATGCAACAAATGAATCGATACATTATAAATCTCAACCCAAGAATTTAATTGCAGTGTAAAAATATTTGCTCCAAAGCATAAAAATAAATGGGTACACCATAAATTTGGTTTTGTTTTTCTATCTATTTTCAATTTGACTATCAATTTATCTCTCGATTGCTCTAAAAATGTTTAGATCAAATATAACTTTTAAAACCAAAATATGAGTAATCTAATAATTAAATTTAATAATTATTTATTAGAAACAAATTGGTGAATAACAATGGAAAGAGGACAAGAAGAAAGAACCCACAAAAGAGAAGAAAGTGTTGTAATTTTTCAAGAAACCAAGATGATTATGTCTACAAAAAATTGAGAAACCACGTACCTGGATTTAAGAACTCAAATGGTAATGAGAGTGAAAAGCAAAAAGTCTAAAAATATGTATAATTTGATTATTTTATAAAGGATACACTAGGAAAATTGTAATTAAAAAAACACATGTAAAAAATAAGCCCACTCAAATGAGCTAATTTTTTTTTACCTAAGTTAATGCAAAAAATTTACATGACTTAAAGTTTATTAACTCATGTATTAATTGTTTTAAACCAAACAACTGATTATTTTCAACTGATGTATTAAGAGGTATGTTAAAACTATAATACTCCTAAGTCTCCAAGAGTGCTTTACCGAGAATCCTAGTACAGGTAGTTGTTTTCTGTGGCTTGGGATGAGGGAAAGCGGTGGCAACAATAGAGAGCAAAAGGATGAGATCTCCCTTCTATCTGAAGAACTTATTCAATTATCTGTCAAAGGATCAAGGGTAGTTCCTGACGACAAGCCAACTCTAATCTGTACAATTTGGACAGGGAAACTTTACAACCCTAAAAATTTTAAAGCACAGATGAGGAGTTTGTGGAAAATAAAGAAAAAGTTTGAGATTAAATTGGCAGGGCAGAATCTATATTTGATTGTGTTTGAGTTGGAAGAAGATTTGGAGTTGATCATGGAAGGTAGGCCATGGCTTTTTCGAATGAGTTTAATCTTATTTGATAGGTTAACTCAATCGGCAGAAAGATCTCAGATCTGTCTTAATTCCTCTCCGGTTTGGTTAAAGATAGGGCCATGCTTACCAGAATTTGATAAAAAGGATTTATTACATGCTATAGGCGTTACGTTTGGAGGAGTTATTAGATCTGAAATTAGCGAAGAATGGTGCCATCTCAAAATAAACCTTAATGTGCAGAAACCCCTTCGACGAGGAATTTTCGTCTCATCGGATAATAGAAATCAAAAGTGGATTTCTTTAAAGTACGAGAAATTATCACTGTTTTGCTACGGGTGTGGAAGGTTGGGCCACGAAATTCCAGAATGTAGTGTGCTGAGTGCTGCAGAAAAAAGTAAAATTAAAGATGATCATCCATTTACGATGGCATTAAAAGCAGAATCAAATCTTGTTGGAAAGGAAGTTATACAATTTACAGCCCGTTTGGTTGGATGTAATGGGAATACCATTACAGCCCGATTCGGTGGGCCCTACCTATTCCGACGTTTGGTTGGACGTAATGCCCTATTACGGGCTGATTACATTACGCCCCTATTCGTCATATTTGATGGTTTCCATTCCGGATGGAAAGCTCAGTTTCCATGCGTTTTAGGTTCTCCCGAATCCTTCTTCCCTGTTTTACCCTCCCAACCCGAAAGCCACCTCCACCTCTCCCTCCCGATTTCTTCCTACTCATCGTTTCGAGTAAGAACTAGGGCTCATCAAGGTTATTGATCTCCACATTCCGACAAGGTTGCGTTGATCTCCATCCTTTCTGGGTATGTTTTGAATTCTTTTTTGTTTGAAACTTGTAAAAAACAATGTTTGCTTTTCATGGAAATTACCAACTGCATTGGTTTCTTGATTGATTTTCATGGAAATTGAATGATATTAAATGGTATTTCTCTGTTTCTCTGTGCTAATTATTCAGGCAAGTATAGAAAGTTTTGGTGTATCTGCTTCTTTTTCTTTTTTCCTCTTTCTGGTTTGCTATTTTTTTCTTGCTTGGATCGTTTCAGATTTGCAAGATTTTGTGGTTCTTAGGCTTGATACTTGTTTGTGTTCTGAGAAAATAGAGAAATATGGAAAGAAAAGTATCTAATTCTAGCAATTCTTTAGAACTGCTCATTAAAAAAAATTAGATTATTTAAATTATTATTGAATTTCTAAGCAACCAAGTGGAAAGCTCCCTTTATAAACAGGATAGTGGAAGTTAAACGAAGCTTGAAGATTTCAAGGAACTTCTAAGTTAATATCAAATCGGTTTAAATTTGCTGAAGGCTTGTATGAAGTTGTAAGATGAGATGTATGTGGGAGTTTTTGATTTTGGATCATTCCTTGCTTGAAGTTCTGGGTTGCTGACTGCATGACACAAGCATTTTTGTTTCGAGATATAGATAATAGGTCTTATTAATTGCCTCTGACTGAGAGATGATTTGGGAAGAAACCTTGTTGTTCATTTGTTTCTTTTAGTGCCCAAACAAATTCAATCCTTGACATTCTGGTTATTGTGACTTGTGGTTTACTTTTAGTGCCAAAACAAATTTAATTCTTGACATGCTGGTAGTTGTGGCTTGCGGTTGCTTTTAGTGCCAAAACATAGCAACTTTTCTGTAATTGATTATGTGTTCAATGTCACACATTTTGAAGCTTCATTTTCTTTGATTATTTTGAACCTCGCCATATGCTTATTTTAGATGTATGGTTGCCAAGTTAATGGCTTTGTTTTCCTTGTACAAGATCCAAGATCGAGTTGTTGTAGTTGATTCCAATCATACATGCGATTAATCCCGGTTTTTAACAGAGCGTTGGTTGTCTTGGATGTGAATGCTAAGGTAATTATTGGATCGTTGTTACGGTTTTCTTGGTATTCACCTCCTAACCTATTTGTGTGTGTTGAAACTATCCCCGTCGATGTACATGTAATGCACAAAACAAATGTGAAATAACTGTCTTTAGAGTGTTTTTGAACCGTTTTCAAAAGCATACCAAGTAAATAAGAAATTTTTATGTTAAATGGTGCACAATGCTCTATATTTCTCTTCTCTTTACGGTGTTGTAAGCATTGTTGTTAAAATCATTATTTTTCTTTCTATTGGAAGGACAATGAAGGTCAAACCCTATTGCACTATGTTGTTATGTGTGAGAGGGAAGACATTGCCAAATTTCTTGTAAAACAAAATGCGATAAAGATACGAAGGATAGCGATGGCAACTCTCCAATGACCTATGTGACTCAGATTGGCCTTAGTTGCAACATGGGGCAAAGCGGAATGACATGTGCTTTATTCCCAAGTTTGGTTTCAGTTAAAAAGCACTTGAAAAAATTTCTCATGGATGTAAATTTGGCGTTTTGGGCCAACAACCTAAGGATGTCAACTTTATCTTTTTATTGTAGTTTTATCAAAATTAAGCATGGTGGCGTTAATGTTTAATATTTTTAAAATTTTTCTAATTCTTTTCATTGCTTTTCTCCTTATATTGTTTTATTTATAAATTTATTATTCTAATAAATAAATGTCATGTTAAAAATGAGAAAAATAGATATTCATTTATTTATAAATATTTTTATAATTTTGTATGTATTTTATCAAAAATAAATGTTTAAATTTTTAGTTTTTTAATTTTTATTTTTGAATTTTAAGAATAAAGGTTAAATTGATATAATATGTAAAATTGACGGTTAAGTTTATTGAATTTTTAAAGTTAGGACCGATTAATAGAATTTGTAAGTATTGTGGTATTATATATTATGATTTTAGTAAATTAGAATATTTAATATTAAGAATTTTATTAAATTATATATTTTATTAAAATATATTTAATAGTAATTATGTTAAATTATATTTTATAGTATTATATATTATGATTTTAATAAATTCATATAAGAATATTTAATATTAATAATTTTATTAAATTATATAATTTTATTAAATTATATTTAATAATAATTATGTTAAAATATGATTAAATTATTTATTATTCATATTAATAATCTTATTAAAATTTAATAACAATAACAATAATCATCTACTTAAAAAAAATCTGCTAAGGGTATTTTAGTCATTTTAGTTTTTTTCCTTATGCTATTACACCTCTATTTCATTCAACCAAACACAAGAATACTATTACGCCTCTATTCCATTACAGCGAACCAAACAAAAGGATTACCTATTACGTCTCTATTCCATTACGCCTCTATTCCATTACGCTTCTATTCCATTACGCATCTATTCCATTACAGCGAACCAAACGCACCCTTAATGATTTATCAAAGAAGGACAGGGCTCAGGTTTCTTATACAGGTGATTCTGAGAATGAGAGGTTTGAAGATATAATAAATAGAGAAGCGAATAATTTTAAGGAGGTGTTACATGGGAGATCACATGTGGACGATGAAGAGAAGATGTTGAAGAATCAGGTGGACGCAGCCACAGTCATTATTGATGAAAAGATGATTGAAAATAGGAGTAGTCCAGTTATTAACTCAAATTCAGCAAAAAAGATGAGCTGGAAAAGAATTGCCCTAGGTCAAAGGGGGACTCAGCAAGTGGATGGGAGTGGTATTAAGAAGCGGAAAGCTACAAAAGAAAGATTAAAGATTTTTAATGTAGAAGATGATTATGGAGATGGTACTAAAAGACAGAAAAAAGAGCAAGAAAAGGATCTGGGGGACATGTTAGTAGAAACGATGAGTAATATTATGGGTCAGAACGAAGTTCAACTAATTATGGGATCGGCGGCTGCCAAGAGGCAAGCCGACCGAACGCAATGAAAAGCATCAGTTGGAATGTTTGTGGATTGGGGAGTCCACGAACAGTTAGAAGGCTGCGACACTTTTTAAAGCAGCATAATCCCCAGATGGTCTTCTTAATGGAGACAAAAGTTAACAAGCAGTGCATGGAAAAAGTCAGAAGAAGCTGCGGGTTTCTGAATGGAATTGATGTTGCTGCAAAAGGCTTCCGAGGAGGTTTATGTTTAGCATGGAAGGGAGAAATTTTAGTCACTTTAAGGAGCTTCTCCAGGAGTCATACTGATGTTATGGTGAAGGAAGAAAATGACAAAGAAGAGTGGAGATTCACAGGATTCTATGGCTCCCTTTATGTCAAAGATAAGGAGGAGTCTTGGAACTTATTACGGAAACTAGGACGTGATCAGAGACACCCATGGCTTGTAAGTGGGGATTTCAACGAAATTATGTACTCCTTTGAGAAGAAGGGAGGGCTTGCAAGAGAAGAAAGAAGGATGGAGGCTTTCAAGAAGACCCTTGAGGAATGTCAGTTAGAAGACCTAGGGTATACAGGGGCTTGGTTTACATGGGAAAGAGGGAATCTGCCTAAAACAAATATTAGAGAAAGATTGGATAGGGGAGTTGCTAATGATAAATGGCGGAATCTTTTCCCAAGTGGTAATATCCAACATTTAATTCATACGATGTCCGATTATTGTCCACTTTTACTCAATTCAAAAACTGGAAATACTTATGTGGGGAGGCCAAGGTTTAAATTTGAGGCATGGTGGATCATGGAAGATTCTTTAGAAGGAATAATTAAAACATCTTGGGAAACATCCGCCAGTACTTTAATGGAGAAATTGGAAAAGCTGCAATCGAATTTAAAAGAATGGGTAGAACAAATTAGAAAAAGTCGATAAGGGTTAAAGAAAAGACTTAACAAAAACCTTGAGAGGCTATTGGAGGAAGAAAGCAATGATGATATACTGGCAGAGATTATTGACACAAAGGTGCATTTAAACTTAGAAATAGACAAAGAGGAGAGGTATTGGGAACAGAGGGCAAGAGCAAACTGGCTTAAAGTAGGGGACAAGAATATAGGTTTTTTTTCACAAGTATGCCACGCCCCGACGAAAGAGAAACAATATTTCAAGGCTTGAATTGGATGGAGGAGGAGAAGTGACTGAGGAAGATAAGATCAGTAAAGCAGCCAAGACATTTTTTCAGAAGCTTTTTTCATCAAAAGGAGTAGGAGAACTATCTCATCTCTTAACTGGTATTGATGGTAACATTACGCCAGAAATGAACGCAGATTTAATGAGAAAATTTACGAAAGAAGAGGTGCTTTTAGCCTTGAAAGGTATGGGACTTACGAAAGCACTAAGACCTGATGGATTTCCAGCACTTTTCTTTCAGCAATACTGGCATATAGTGGGGAAAGAAGTTACTAGTTTCTGCCTTGGATGCTTAAATAGCGGTAAAACTCTTGGCCGTTTCAATGCAACTGATATTGTATTGATTCCAAAAATTCAGAATCCCAAGAATTTAGCCAATTTCAGACCAATCAGCTTATGCACAGTTATTTATAAACTCGTTGCAAAGACTATTGCCAATAGACTTCAGGGGGTTATCGGGCAGTGTATTGATGTGGCGCAGAGTACTTTTGTCCCAGGTAGGCTAATTTCTGATAATATATTAATAGCTTACGAGCTCCTTCATACTTTCACGCGAAAACGTACAGGTAAGAAAGGTTTAATGGCAGTTAAGCTTGATATGAGCAAAGCCTATGATAGGGTTGAGTGAAGGTTTCTTAAGGAAGTAATGCTGCGAATGGGTTTTGTTGAAGAATGGGCTGATTTAATCATGAAATGTATTTCTTCAGCAACTTTTGCAGTTAACATTAATGGGAAAATGGGGGAAACTTTTCAGTCTTCAAGAGGGTTGCGCCAGGGGGACCCCCTGAGTCCCTTTCTATTTCTAATATGTAGCGAGGGGCTTTCAGCATTGATGAGATTGGCACTAAAAGAGGGAAAGACGAAAGGAGCAAATGTGAGTAGGAAAGGACCAGGGATCTCACATTTGCTCTTTGTAGATGATTGTATACTGTTCAGTGAAGCCACTGATAAGGGAGTGAGAGTGCTAAAAGGAGTTCTAAAGGAATATGAAGATTGCTCTGGTCAGTGCGTTAATTTTGAGAAATCCATGGTTTTTTTCAGTTCGAATACATCAGAAGATATAAGGGGAGGAGTTTTAGGAAGTTTAGGGATAAGAGGGTCTTCAGACATGGAAAAGTACTTGGGTCTCCCAAATTTGATTGGCAGATGAAAAAATGAGTCTTTTCAATATCTAAAGAATAAGGTCAATTCTAGAATCAGAGGTTGGAGTATCAGATTGCTTTCACAAGGAGGTAAAGAAGTTCCGACCTATGCTATGTCTTGCTTCCTTTTTCCTAATTCCCTATGTGAAGAACTGGAAAAAAGCTTTGCAACTTTTTGGTGGTAGAAAAAGCAAGGGAAAAGGGGTATCCACTGGTGTAAATGGGAGCACATGTGTCGAGCTAAAGAAGATGGAGGGTTAGGCTTTAGGAACTTGGCTAAATTCAATGTCTCTTTATTAGCTAAACAAGGTTGGAGAATTCTGAATAATCCAAACTCTCTGGTTTCAAAAGTTTTGAAAGCTAAATATTTTCCAGAAACAAAATTCTTAAACTCAAGCCTTGGGAATGATTGTTCATACACGTGGAAGAGTATATGGGTCACTAAAGGTATTCTATCAGAAGGATTATGCTGGAAAGTTGGGAAGGGAACTGAAATTTCGATTAAGAATGATAGTTGGATACCAGATTTAAATTATGCCAATTTATCGTCTCATTTTGTCAATTTACGAGATTATAGAGTTGCAGAGTTAATTGATGAAAGTAAAAGAGCATGGAAAAAGGACTTGATCGAGTCTACCTTTCCAGTGGAGATATCTGAAAGAATCCTCTGCATCCCGCTTGCTAAAGAGCCTCATGAAGATTTTCTGGCCTGGAGGGGTGAATCCTCAGGAGAGTTTACAGTGCGAAGCGCCTATAAACTATTACAGGACATTGAAATTGATCCTAGGGCTTATTCCTTACAAAACGAAACTAGGAATTTTTACAAAAATCTATGGATCCTAAATCTTCCTGCTAAGATAAAAATTTCTATCTGGCAATTTGCCTGGAATTATCTACCAACGTGGGTGAATCTGCATTACAGAAGACTTCTAAGTCAGACAACATGTTCTGGGTGTGGCAGTACAGTAGAAACCATAAACCATATTTTTCGTGAGTGTCCTATGGCAATGAAAGTATGGGAGGAATTATCTTTATCAGAGTTATTACAGGTCCCTTATATGGAATTTTTTCAGTGGCTCACCTAGGTTTTTGAACAGATTACTCCCACCAGATGTAGGGTCTTTTGTTGTGCTCTTTGGGCAATCTGGGGAGAAAGGAACAAGAGAGTGCATGAGAAAATCAGTAGATCTGGGAAAGAAATCGCAGGTTTTATTAGGAGATATATTGCAGAACTTAATGGGATTGAAGAAAAAGTCTCAAAAGTTACTAAAGGAGTTAGAAAGTGGAAACAACCACCTGGCCAGTTCGTGAAGGTTAACTTTGATGCAGCTTTTGATGAGAATGCAAAACAGTCGGCAGTGGGAATTATGGCCAGGGACAGCGAAGGAAATGCCCTTTTATCACTTACAAAGGTTCACCACCAAGTAGCATTAGCTTATGCCGCAGAAGCAATAGCTTGCCGGACAGCAACTCAAATCAGTATGGACATGCAATGGCCAAACATTATTATTGAAGGAGATGCACTTTTAATCATTAAGAAGTGAAAAACACAAACTAATGACAAATCAAGGGTCGGAGCATATATCCGTGATATTCATCAGTTACTGATAAAAACAAAAAGATACTATTTTGAGTATACACCAAGGGAGGCAAACTATCTGGCACACATGCTAGCGAGAGAGGCTTTAAGAAAGAAGGAAGAAATTTACCTGCTAAGCAGAGTTCCGAAATATGTTGAGCACCTGAAAGAAGAAGAACAGAAGGGAGAACAAAGAAGAAGATGAAATGGCAGATACAGATTAAAGAGGCTGAAAAAGGGGGAAACCCAAAAATTGGATGAAACAGCCTTATTGATATCCGGGAAAAATCTTAATGAAGAAATGAATAATGAATTTGAAAAGACGGGAGAGGATTTGTTCAGATTGGGTAAGATTGTGGTGTTTTTTATTGGCTCTAGAGGCTTCTAATTTAGTTTCTGTTTACTTTAGTTTTTTTAAAAAAGAGGGGTTGATTTATGGGTTTAGTTTTTGTTCACCGGGCCAGAGTTTCTTGGGCCTGTGTTTAGGGTTTATTTAGTCTAGGATAATCTGTGATGTTTTTCTTATTTTATTAATATAGCCCAATCCAAATTTATTCAAAAAAAAAAACTATAATACTTCTATCAAAAGGTATATTAAAATTATAATTCTCCTACCAAACAATGCATTAATACATTAGAAATAATTATCTCAAAAATAAATTGATAAAAGGATTTACTTTTTATATAAATAAAAAAATTAACATTTATTATGTAATTTTATAATCTAATTTGATAATTATCGCAATAAGAAAAATTATAAAAATAATTTTGCTCTTCCTCAATTAACAAATTTATAGAAAAAAGTTGGTTAACTATTTGACTCAATCGCTAAACAAATTTTAATTTTTTTCATAAAAAGCAAATTGAGGTCTTCAATTTATGCAAACAATGGCTTGCCTTGCCCATCGGTTTAGTTTGTTCAGTTGATGGCATTTATATTATAGTAACAATTTTTGTAACACTCTAAAAATTAGGAGGCTAGAATTTTAAAATTTATATAAATTAGATTTTAACATTAGTTTAGTAAAATTTTTAAAAGACCAAAGTTTTAATCTTACCTTTTTAACTTTTCCCTTTTATTTTTCTAGGAATCAAGGTTAAAGTAACTTATGTATTATTTGTAGTAAAATACAACTTTAGAATAGGCATTATCTTAATGGCTAAGATTCATCCTCTCCATCCCTTTGAGTAGAGTTTCAGGTCACATTGGTTTTACTTCTTCTTCTTCTTTTCTTTGATTTTGGCCAAAAAGGATCAATTGTCAAACAACCCTTAATTTTTTCAAAGTCCAACTAACAAACTACTTCCTAGCACAATTATGATTTCCTATTTGATTCTTACCCAAATTGAAACCCTCATTCTCCCTATTTCTTTTCAATTTTCACTGCAAACCCTCTTTTACAAAATTCTCTTAAAGTTCTTACTGGAAATTTCGTTCTTGAATCTTAACTTTGCAATCAAGTCCAAAGCAAATCATTTATCATCAATCATTGAATTTTGCGCCATCAATTTCTAAAATTCTATCAACATTGGTATGTTTCTCTTGCTTCCCAATAGCTAGATCTCATCAATTCTAGAAAATCACTGTTTTCGTTAGATTTTTCATCCGTTACGGATCTTTACGATCTTGTTGAAAACCCCCTAAATCTTGAAATCCATCATTAATTATTGCATTTTGTTAATAGAAAGACCGGTTTAGGTAATCTGGATAATACTTAGACATGAGGACCATCGTACAAGACCCTAGAAGTTAGGTGTGTGTTCTTTTACCAAAAATCGAGTCAAGATTCGAGATCGCCTATACACACACGGACTACCACACGGACGTGTGGCCAACCCATGTGGATCACACGACCTCACACATGGCCATGTCCTCCTTGAAACCCTAAAACTCCACTTCTCACACAGTCTGAGTCTCCCTACACGGTCGTGTGGCCCCTGCACCTCACCTATTCGAATTACACACAGCCTGGGACTTCGCACATGGTCCAGTCACATGGCCATGTGGCCCCTGAAACTCAAAAATTATAGATTTGTTTTAGCTTTTATTATTTTGTTCAAATTAATCCCCAAATAGGTTTTAAATAGCATTTAGAGAACTAGATTGTGCAATTAGGTCCTGGATTAGGAATAGAATGATAGTTTGCATGGATGAATGAATTTATAAATGTGGTTACTCTTGATTGATTGATTAAACCGTGAATGACTTTACATAATATTTGTATAAATACCCGATTGAATGATTCGTTTACTCTAAATGGTTGACATATTGGATGTTTAATTGATCTGTGAATGCTATTGATTTGCAAAGAGATAAAATATTGAATATTACAATGTTTGATTGCTTTTGAATTAATTGTAATGCATTTGCATGGGTTGGGTTGATATGATTATAGGAAGAACCGATAGTATCCCTGCAGTTAATCGTTCTTTGTGTACTCACAATTACAGCAGATTTCAACTATGACGCTCTGAAGTGTACCCACAGTTACACCATATCCTAATTATGACATTTTCACTATGCTCTCACAGTCCCTCTGATAGCTCTTATCTACGAGATGATCGTGTTTTCGTAGTTATCGGCAGCTTTTATTCACAATTACCCGAATTCGAATGTTGTATTAAGTCCACAAAATTGGAATGATTGTGGAGGGAGTTCTGGGGAACTTTCAATTTTAGAGCGCTAGTGGTAAGACAACCGATTTTTGAACCGAGTTTTGTATGACATATTTGACAATTTATGCATACATGACTGAATTTATTTGATGAAACGATTAAATTGATTTATGTGCATATATCTTTCATGAATAGTATGAAAAACTCTGAAATTGATTCAATTGATTGTCTATGTTTGATAATATTATTTTTGCTTGACTAAAATAGCAACACCAAATTACCATATTTGAAATTGAAAGATATTTATAACCGAATGTTATTTTTGGTAATAATGTACGATTTTATTTAGTGTTTAAAACTATAATTGTATGATTTGGTTTATTGTAAAAGGACTCACATTGAGCTTCCATAGATCACTCTCCCTAATTTCTTTCTTTACAAATAATCCTTTAGGCTAGGACACAGACAGGACACTTGGAGGGTCTCAACTTTTGTTTCATCTTTATTTCGTTAATGTTATTATTGTTAATTCCTTAGGAGGTAGAGTTTTTCAAAAATAGATAAAAGCATTAAATTAATACTAGTTCTTAAGTTACATAGAGCTCTATTAAATGAATTCTCCCTATCTCTATAAAAATAGTAAAACTTTCTTGGTCTTTTAATTTTTTAGGAACCTGTATTTAGATAATAGCACTACAGGAAGCGTTTATACTAACTTGTTCACCTACCTTAATTTTTCTACGCCTAGACATAATTTCCTTTAAAAACTTGGCGTACTTAGGAACTTTCTTAATTAACTCGACTAAAGGAAGGTTAACATTTAATGTTTTGAACAAGTTTAGGAAACTTACAAACCCATTTTCATCCCGCTTCTATTTTTCTTCTAGTCTTGAAGGAAATTGGATCTTTGCAACGACATCTTTAGTTATTTTTTTTCCAGCTCAGCTACCGGTGCGGTTACCTCCTTTGACTCTGATTCATCTTCAGCCTCTAGGTATTTCTCTTGAGGATCATCAGCATTCTCCATATTTACTTTCGGATTAGGGTTTTTTGGGCTACTCAGTACTTTGCCCGATCAGAGCACTATTTCTTTCACGTGCTCCTTACCTTCCCTTCGTGGATTATTTTCTGTATTGCTGGGAATACCTGTGTCAATTTGTCTTTTGATGTCACCCATCCTATTCATCAATTGGCTCATTTGATCTTTAAGTTTAGTCAATGTTCTTTTGAGTTAGTGTACTCAGATTACACTTACTTTACGTCCGTTCTCATTGACTGCATCTTCCCCTCGATTCTACCCAGATGTTGACCACATGCAGTATGGTCACTTGGGTTGACCCTATCCTGAGGTTTCTAAAAATAAAGAGGTTGATAGTTATTGTTTTTAGCTTGATTCGAACTATTACCTCCTATTTGGTTTCCTCCCCATCTCAGATTCGAGTGATCTTTCCACCCCTATTTTCGATATAATTCACATCCTCAACATGATTCTTGATGTAGTGGAAGAGCAGTTTGTCTTCTCTATACATAGACAATGTATTATTAGCAGATTCGATTTGATTAAGTCTATCCACTAACTGTTAATATTTGTTATCCTCTTGAATATCTTTTACCGTAGCGGTTTTCTAACCATATGTAAATCGTTTAATGGGCCGTTGATAGGAGTTCAATGTTATGTTCTCAATGATTTCCTACGTATCCTCGTACGTTCTGTTCATAAGGGCTCTTGTTGTTGCTCCGTCTAGTCCTGATCTTGCATTTGAATCCAACTTGTTATAAAATACCTACAATCACATCCACTCAGGGAATCCATGGTGAGGGCATTTCTGAATCAACATTTTGAAATGTTCCCACGCCTCATGAAAACTTTCTCCTTCCATTTGTCTAAAGACAACAATTTCTCTTTTTAGTTGAACCGCTTTACTAATAGGGAAGAACTTCTGTAAGAACTTTCCAGCGAGCTCATCCTATGTCGTGATAGACCTTGGTGTCTGCAAATCTAACTAAGAAAAGGGAACAACCAAAGTCGAATAGTATCATCAGTGGCTCCGTTGTACTTAAAAGTATCACAAAGTTGGAAAAACCGTTTTAAGTGTTTATTTAGATCCTTTGTCATTGTGCCCCTAAATTGCAAATTATTTTGAATCATATGAATCATTGCCAATTTGATCTCAAAATTATTCGTTGTAATAACCAACATCGTTATGCTTTCCTGAACCATGTCCAGACTTGGTAATGCATAATCTCTCAAGGTTCTTTCATTACAAGCCATTTGTAAGTTTGCGGGTAACTGTGGTGGTGTTGGTGGATCTCCTAAAGCGATATCGTCAGTGATTTCGAATAGTGGATTCTCGCGTGGTACATTGTCTACAACAGATAATGGTGGGTCTTACATCTACTGCTGCTGTTGTTGTTCTTGACGATTTCTCTAAATTATTTTCTCCGAATCTGTAACTGGCTCTATAGGTGTTCCCCTACAACGAGTCATACATTAAACCCAGAAAGAGAGGATTAGTACTAATAAAAATTAGAATAATATCTATCACCTAAAAAAATTTTTAATTATTCTTACGAAGTGTAAAAATTAAAATCAAACTAGTGATGTTGCCTCCCCGGCAATGTCGCCAACAACTTGACCGCCTCCAGACATACTAACGTCTAGAGTGTGAATACTGCAGTAAAGAATATATCGATGAGGTGGTATCCGCAAGTATTTAGGTTTAGTTGTAATATAGTTACGACGGAGTAGGTGAGTACTCTGAGTATCGTACCCAAATGAGGCTAGTGCTAGATTAATTTTAACCTAAACACCAAAAGATCTAATTAGTACTCGAAGTAAATTATAGTACGAAAGTAAAAAATAAAAGGAGTTTTTAATATTTTTATAATAATGAAAATATAATAACATAAAGAAATAAATATCAAGAGATTGAATAATAGAATAAATCAAATTTGATTATGGGTGATTAGCTCTCTTCGGTAATCCCCATCAACTTTCACTTAAGGTTCCTCATTAATCAATTAGTTGCTATCCTAGCAGGATCTTTTGATCTTCCATTCAAATAACGAGTCGGCAAAGACTACTTATCTTCCGACCTCATAGTCCAGACCGATAGGCCATACTAATTTTGGGTTAATTCCCACCTTGTTGACTTCTTAAGGTTGTCAGGCCTATGGTTTAGGTTCTTCCTTTGCCAAACAGCTGATCTGTTGAGTAACCCTATAAAACAATTAAAAGATCATACCTCCGCTCGCTAATCCCCCATAAAAGGATTAGTTCCTCATGGTTTTCATAAGCAATATAAAATCGATATAAAGAACAAGCATGAAATGACAATATAGAGTTTAATAAGAAGCCTGATTTGTATTAAGAATGATTGTGAATCCACAAGTTTGATTGTCTTCCACAAATCAGATTTCTCGAGATCAAACAAAGAATAACTTGAAAATAAACCTAAAACCTAAGAAGAAAGAAAAGTTAAGCTGAATTTAAAAGAAAAATTCTAAACTAAGAAGAAAGAAAAGTTAAGCCAAATTTAAAAGAAAAATTCTAAACTAAGTAATTTGTGGTCCATAACATGTGACAAAGAAGCCTATTTATAGATTTCAGGTGGCCGTCGTCCTTAACCCTAGGTTAGCTGACGTTCCCGAGCTTTAAGTTTGATTGTGCGGGCCAAAATGCCCCCTGACTCGTGTTAATTTCCATCCATAGTCGATGTCGCGACACACCAGGACCTGTCTCGTGACATAGGAGTCAGTATACTCCTATTGGGATATATTCATGGGTATGTCGCGACACCCTTTGGTTGTGTCACGACATGAAAGGCAGTATTTTGATTTCTCTATTTTGCTCCCTATGTTACAACATTAATCATTCCGTGTTGAGACATAATGATCAGTATTGGTTTAGTACGTCTTCTAATGGTCTCCTGCACACTTACAGAGTTCATTAGCTCACCCTTAGGCCTCATTTGACCCCTAAAGTCAATAAAAGTCTCAATTTGCACATTTTATTAACTTTAAGGAACCTTATAAAACCATAATTAAAACCTAACGAAAATGTTTGCTTTCAAGCTCATAAAGTGCAAAAATTAGTTTAATCTGCTATACCAGATTACGACAAATCATGTACAAAATACTTTCTCATATTTTAATGTGCATTTAGTATTGTTCTAATAAGTTGTCACAATACTTTAATTATAAAGGAGAGGAACCACTTACACCCATATAAAACTACAGTAGTTTTACATCCTTTCATAGCTTTTTGTATGATTAATATTTTAATGATCTAACTATTGAATTTATGAATATAATTTTACTTGTCATGTATTTAAATTTTGTCACCGATCCGATATATTTGTCATATTAATCTAAAATATATATCTAATGGTTGAATAATTTTTACATAAAATAAATAGTTAGAAATTTTAGTTTACATCTAATTTGACATGCATGATCTATAAGAATAAAATATTAAATTCAATGGAATTGGACCATTAAAATATTATTTGCACAAAAATACGAAAAGGTGTAAAACTATTTTTATTTTATATTTACTACGTGTAATTGGATCCTCCCTAATTATAAATATTTAGTTGTTTTGATAGTGTTTATTATTATTTTTTGGGGATTTTGCAAAATTGGGATCAGTTTATAACAATTTCTTTGTGTTAACACATTCTTTTAATTATGTAATTCTCCAACTACATCGTGTGTATATATATATATATATATATATATATATATATATATATATATATATATATATATAACAACCTAAAAAAGTATATAATGATGACAATTGACGCAATATTAACTTTTTAAAATACTTAAAATTGAAAAATATATATTTTGAAAAATCGTGTGAAGACAATGTTAAACAAAATTTAGAAATAAAATCTTTATAAAAAAATCAAAGAATGTTATATACAAAAAAAAAAACTTTTATAATTATTAAAAGCTAAAAATTGTATTGTTATACCAATATAGTAGACACATGGCATGTTTAAAAGGCTATAGGTGGGTATCTGAAGATGATTCCTCACCTTTCATTCATCAAGACATCCTTAGTTAATCTGACCTCCCGGATCAGCCAACCGTCGTGGAACTACCTGTGGACAGATGAGATATCCTCCCCTCATGTGATCACCCACTTACTATGGTCATGCTATCCGCTTTTTAGTGTGAACACTCTTCCAAGTGTGAATACTCTCTTCATGGACCATTGGGGTTCACTTAAGTGTAACAACCTCATATTGCTTAAAGGAATAACAGAATGGACTCCGCTATGCACATCCTTCACATTCTCTATGATGACAACTACCTTACCATGTCATGCAAGTAGACAAGAGAAACTCTTCTATGAATAGCCTCCCAAATGATGAGAAAAGGTTCATTCTCCCCTTAATCAATCCTTGAGCACTACTCTCCATAACCAAGTTTCCTTAACCCTCACAATCTTCTCCTTATCTTCTTATCTTTCTCCAACTCTCCACATCTTAAAGTAAACCGACCTCTTTTAGACCACCACAACATCCTCCTTATCTTACCCTTTATTTTATTTTGTATCAACATGTTTATTGTACAAAAAGTAAAAAAAAAAAAGCTCATAAAACAAATTAGTTCTAAATATTCTATTTAAAGGTTTTAGTTAAAATAAAAAATTAATACAAATAATTTAATGATAAATGAGATATTTAATTTAAAAATATTGCAATGAACGAATTAAAAAGCGAAAATAATGATAAAATATGAAATAACTAATTAAACTTTTTTTCAAATTAAGGTATCTTTATTTTCATTTTCCTATTAAAAATATTTTTAAAAAATTCACTATATTTTTAAAATATTATATTCAAAAGTCATAATTACACTAAATTTTTATGGATAATATCTTTATTTTTTAATACTTAATTTATTAAAGGTTTTATTAGAAGAAATGTTTAAAATGCTCATTATCAAATAATTTCAAAAATAAGAAAAAAGGAATTGAGACACTTGTAAGGAGGGTAAAGAGGAAATAGACGAGAAGGAAGGATGAAACAAAGAAACATGAAGGAAAGACTGAAGAGTGAAATTTGTTTTGAAAAGTCCACAAGATTTAAAGCATTGGCTACAACCTTGGTGTCCTTTTTCCTGCCCACTCCACTAGTTTTCTAAAGCTCAATATTTTTATTATAATAAATACTTGCTTCAGCCTTCAAGGCTCTAAACCTAAAAAAGGAAGTGAAGACTGAAAGAGAGTTGGAAAGAAAGATCAACCCCCCTCCCCCCCGTTCTTACCTTTTTCATGCTTATCTCTCTTTGTTTTACTTCCATTTTCATGCAATCCCTCAAACCCACCCTCTTTCTCTTTGCTTTCTAACTCTTTTTCTTTTTCATCCAACCTTTTCTTTTTAATGGCTACCCATTCAAACTCCTCTCTTCTTTTGCAACTTGTTTAACACTACTTCCTCCACTCCACAGTTCCCCCATTTTCTCCCTCTCCTTTTCACTCAAACTGCCAGTCCACAACTTCCCAAGATAAGATTCTTCCCCTCCTCTGCTAGATTTCTGGGATTCTCTCTAAGGTACCCTTTTAGCTTCTTTTTCTTTAACTGTCCCTTTAATTTTTAGTATAGATTTCAAGTCACTTCATTCTATTTACTAATTGTTATGGTATAATTTCAAATGAAATGAAATTTAGATAATTCAGTGATAAAGTATACCATCAAACAATACAAAGGTCTTTAAATACAAATCTCTATAAAAATGGCAGGGTTCTTCTGTTAGAGCCTCTACACGTTGTACTGATATAATTATGTCACGGGTTAAAAAAAGAAACAAAGACCCATATGGAGTCTTCCCTTTTTCAGTCAATGAAAGCGGTGGTGCCAACTTGTGCTCAAACTCCAAAGAAAAAGAAAATGTCTCTACTTTAGGAAACACCCTATTTGAACAACAATTTTATACATATTACTACTAAATGAGCAGCTTCCATCATCCTTCATAAACATTTCCAATGATTAATGTAGTTTTTTTTTAAATCTCCAATTCGGATTACTTTCATCTTAGGAGAAAAAAAAAAAACTAATTTTGTGGTAATATTGGCCTTTTCATCCGTAAATATCTTCCATTTTTTTTGTGGTTGGGCTGACTCTAATGATGTGACAGTGACATATGTATCGAGCATTCGATTACCATAAAAGTTGTATTATTTCCTTCATCTTTCTTCTTCTCTTTCACATGTTACTTCTTGGATGCTAAAAGGAGTAGAGAAAGCGTCATTAGGTCTCATATATATTTTCCAAAAGCCACATCGTACGACAAATTTAAAAGTCAAACCAGGGCGAACTCTTTCCTAAAGTAAGTTCAATGTGAAATTTTGTTTAAGGAACATTAAAATGTATCGAGTATTGGTGAATTTCTTTAAGATATATCCAATTTATTTTTACAATTAAACTTATCATAGCTAAATGTAATTAATTGTGAACTACCCTTCATTTGATATTTTTATGTATTAGCAAGCAAGTATTCTACTTCTGGAATTGTTGGTCTGATTCTGATTTTGTTCATGTGGAGAAAGGTGATGGGCGATGTTGCATCAATATTGAGCGGTTAAAGTCCAGAAGCTCTATAGGTGAATCAAGCTTGGCTTGGCATTTACGATTTGAGTTATTTTGAAGATATATATTTTAAGGGTGCTGGGGGTCGCTGTTGATTCATGGAACCATCATCATCTGCTCCGTTTAAAAGGGCTCGACCTCCTGGTAATCGAAACCAAGTACCTTCATGCTTAGTCGACGGTTGCACTGCAGACCTCAGCCAATGCAGGGACTACCATCGACGCCATAAAGTATGTGAAGTCCACTCTAAAACCCCAAAAGTTATTATAAGGGGTCAAGAACAACGGTTTTGCCAGCAATGCAGCAGGTAATTAAATAATTGCAACAGCTTTAATGCTTGTGTTTTGATGTCTGATGTGTAATACCATTGGTGGATTGCAAGAGAAATGGAAATCAATTTCCTAAAGTGCTCTTATCCTGCCTGCCCCTTGTGTTCAATTCTTTTTTTGTTGCATTTCATAATGATAAGTGATTAGTTTATGGTGAATGAAGGTTTCATTGTTTGGCGGAGTTTGATGAAGGAAAACGAAGTTGCAGGAAGCGTCTCGATGGACATAACCGAAGACGGAGAAAACCTCAACCTCAACCTCAACCTCAACCTCATTCTCTATCTGTAAATCCAGGAAGATGTCTTTCCAATCTCCAAGGTTTGTCTGGATTTTGTAATGTTCAAATAAGAATCTTGTTTTCACCTTCTTATTCCCATGTACATGTAGTAGCTTTGCTTGTTCTGATATAAATTAATGAGACTCTGCTGCAGGTTCTAGACATTTACCGTCCAGTAGTCCCCAAATATTTGCCACTACTGCCATAACCTCTTCTTGGTTGGGAACTGCCAAAATGGAACCTGATATAGGCTCGGAATCCAGCCGAAATGGTTTCTTCCGTGGATCCTTTCCACACAGCTACAAAAGGGAAGAACAGTTGTCATTATTACAAACCAATCATTCATCACTCCATGGAGTTTCTGTTTATCAGTTACCTTTATTAAGCAATGGTGTAGGCAGCAGCCAAAAAATGTTCTCAAATGCGATCGACTCCGGTCGTGCTCTCTCTCTTCTGTCATCACAGCCGGCTGAGACTCGGGAGATTGGTTTGAAACCCATGGTGCTATCTGGTCCAACTTCATCACTGATCCCAAACATGCAGTATAATGGTGTAGCAATGGAGGGTGAGCATGTTTTGGCCACTGATGGCAATGGTAACACCAACATCTATGGACAAGAAATGTTTGGATCTGCAAATGGTACTTTGCAGAGACTATCCTTCTCATAGGAGTAATATGCGCCATTTTCCATCCGTGTAGCTTGAAATTGGTGGGGTCAAGTAATGCTTTTGATATTCAGAGCCTTTTTAAGCAATGGCTAATATATTTATGTAGTTTTGAAACCAGAGAGTAGTTTGGGTTTAAGATTATCCGGTGGAGTTCATCCATTCCACTCTTCGTAGTAATAATAATTGAATTAGAATCAAATGTTGCAATGAGTAGCCTAACAACAACACAATTGCTGAGCTCAGGTCGTGGCATATTCTTTAGCAAGTGATATATGATATCAAGATGCCACCACCTACGGCTCTAAACATAACTTTTATATAAATTAGTGTTGCATTTGCCTCAAATATAAATACTATAAAATCAGTAAAGAATAAATACTAATGCATTAATCAATCCACCATATCTTATAAACAACTCAACTTATAAAATGGAATGTCATATGGGGAAGTAAATTGTCCAGCATGGCATAGCCACCGATCTTGAACAAATTGTGCTAAACTCAAACAGGAGGAACAAGGTCGTCAGCTTAATCAAATTCGAATGAGAGCTAGGCATCAAAGTTGAAAGCCCCAATATAATAGGCGAAGAATAGATCCATTTATCCAATTCCCTGCTCTGTCTGGGATGAATAAATTTGATTCTGATGGACGGGGTTTTCATGTTTATCATCAAAGCAACAAATTCAAATTTTATATATATTTTCAGTAAATTATATCATACATAAATGCTATTTTCTATTGGTTTCTTCACTCAATTATTGGTTCATTCTCGGAATTAGATGATGGAAAGGCACAACGCTCTCTCTATATATGGGGCGGTTAAGTCATCCTTTCATCACAACTCAGCTTCTTCTGGTTGGTGTTATTAGATAACTGAAATGGAGGCAACTCGAAAGAGGGGGTTCTTCAAAGGCAAGCTAGCCAAGTCTTTGTCTCGAGTCACGAAGGTGGTTCCTTGCCCACCATCATCCATTCCAAGGGTGTCTAAGTATTCCTACGCTGCTATTTCCAAGCACCAGCCAAGTCGTTTTCATGAACACAAGAGTGTTGCAGATCTTCCATCATCCATGCCCAAGGATTCTACTGCTAGTTACCCCAACAGCTTGCCATTTGACGCTTTGGGCGACGAAAATGTGGACTCCAAGGCCACAAGCTTTATTTCTAATGTGCGGGAAGGTTTTAAGCTTGACAGGAACTGACCTTTACAACATCAATCTCTCATAAGCCACAATTTATAAACAAGGCTTGGATTACCGACTTAGATAGGGATAATTCTCTATTGTTCAACGTAAGATTATCCTCACCACTGAAATTGATTGAGGTAAATTCAAAAGTTAGAAATGTAAAAATTTATTGGGAGTAATGTTATTTCACATAAAAACCACTTAAATTGGTATTAATCTCATTGAATGAATGAAGAAGAAATCAATATAATTCTAAACAAAGTGAAGCGAGTTGGGCAACATCCAATTTCATTTTATATCAAAATGGGCCAAGCCCGTCAGCTTAGAAGGATTAATAATTAACCCATTATCATCTAATATTTAAATGAATACAAATTCTTTTAAAAAATTCAAATTTTCACTTCAATGAAATTTTTGTTTAATTAAATTATAATAAAATATATATAATTTGTATATATGTTAATTAAGTTTTAACATATTTTACCCTTCTTTAAACATTTATGTAAACATTTATAAAATTTGAAAATTTAAATAATATATTTTAAAACATGCATGTTAAACAGTTTTAAAATTTGTAACTTTTACTTTAAAAAAAAAAGCAATTATGTAATTTTATAAAAGCATGATATTAAAAATTAAAATGGAAATTACTTGTTTAAAGTTGTTTATTATTGAAAACATTATTATTATTTACAAGAAAACTATATTTAAAAGTTAATTTGAAAATTGGACCCACTTTAAATATAATTAAGAAAAGGAAGTATTTTGAAACTCAACATTTCCACTTTTGCTTTCGTGCATTCTTTTATAATATATATATATATTTATATATATATTATTGTTTTTTGAAAATATCCTGTAATTATATTTGATTGACAAATTAAGATATATAAAACAAATAATAATTAATCGATAATGATATATTGTATTAGTTGCAATTTTGAACCATTTATATATCGTGATTATCATATAATGTTTAATACTGTGTTGATTTTTTACCACTAATACCCATGTTGATTAATGAGAACATTTTTAAAAGTAATTATAATTATAATATATGATTTCATATATTATTAATAAAACAAATGTAATTATCATTATCAGTTTATGTGTTAATACATAATCAATAAAAAAATATAACTATCCCTTCATTTTATGCATTAAATTTACCTTGGTTTGAGTCTTTTTAGAAACAACTTTTTATTTAATCAGTCTGCTCTTCATAGCACGAGTTTTGTCTGCTCTCCATAGCACGGGTCTGTTTCTTTTGTTTTGTTTTGTCTTTGAGTGTTTAAGTTTTCTTGAGTATTCCTGGGCAGAAGTGACGTTTTACTATGGAATTAGAAATGGCGAGTCTCAATCTTGAAGGCAGGGAAGAGGAAGGTGTGCTTTTGCTAATAGATCTAGAATTACAAAGTTCAACGCATGAATACTACTTGGTAGGAGGTTTTTTTACGACGAGTGTAGTCCATTTTTTGGCGATGAAAAACACAATGGCAAATCTGTGGCATCCCCTAAAGGTTGTTCAGATATCGAATATTGGGGCAAGAATATTTTTATTCAGATTTTTCCATGAGATTGATATAGATCGAGTTGTAAAAGGGACTCTCCTTGGACATTTAACAATCACCTTTTAATCATACATCAGTTGAAGAATAGTGAAGATCCAATGCAAGTATCGTTGGTTTCGACAGCTTTTTGGGTACAAATGCATGATTTACCCCCAGGTTTTTCTCGGAGGCGGTGGCTAAACAATTGGGGAACTTTGTATAGATATTTCTGGAATATGACACGAAACTGATAAATAGAGGTCTGAAGAACCATCTCCATATTCGTGTTGAGGTAGATGTCAGGAAACCTTTGAAGAGAAGACAAAATATTTTTATTTCGTTATCGAAATTCACTTGTGTGAATTTTCGGTATGAAAGGCGGCTGCTTGTGTAACACCTCTAACCCTTATCCGTTGCCGAAACAGGGTTACAGAGTATTACTGAACTTTACGGAGTAAATACTAACGTTTCACAATATTTAATATACACATCACGAACCAATCATAAAACACTCATATTGACCCTTATATAGGCCCTCGAGGCCTAATATACACCTTAGAAGTGAATCGGGACTAAACTGGATACTCAGGGAATTTTTCTCAAAATCTCAAAAAGTTTTCTTAGGAGCAGGGGACACACGCCCGTGTGGCCGGCCGTATGGCTCACACAGCCAGGTGACACGCCCGTGTCTTAGGCCGTGTGGGCATTAGATGTGAGGCACACGACCTTGTTCCAGCCTGTGTCCATACCCGTAAAATTCTCTGACTTGGATCACACGGCCATCCACACGCCCTGTGATAGGTCGTGTGAAGGGTGCAGGGGTCACATGGCCAAGCCACACGCCCGTGTGCAAAAACCTAGGTATTCTGTTTTGAAATTTCAAGGTGTAAGGGACACACGGCCAAACATATGCCCATGTGCCAGGCCATGTGTCACACACGGCTAAGACACACGTCCGTGTCTTTACCCGTGTGGACAAAAATAGATTATTTTATGGCCTCTTTTCTCACCCATTCTTGACTCCAACCTACACATATCAAATTTCATACATATAGGCCATAACAAAATCTTTAAAACAATCAATCCTATCATTATTATGGTCATATTATCACATATATAACAATCTAAAATAGAACATAAATTAGTTCACACATACAACTACTATATTAACATGCTATACCAATTCATTCATTACCTATACCAACACTTATACCAAACATGACAAACCATACATATATAAGTTAATATGAAACATAGCCAAAATGTAATTTTAATGTTTACACAACCATTTAAAATCCTATACATGACATATAAAACATAGTATGTTTAGCAAAATCTATTAGTAAGTTGGATAGTGTGATTCAATGCGTTGATTCGACCTCCCGACTACTCAAAAATCTACAAAGAACATTAAACAACACAAGTAAGCTAAATGTAGCTTAGTAAGTTCGTTTGCTTTAAACTTAAATCTTACTTAACATACTATAATGATGTATTTAAGTAAATCGTTCGTTACACATTTCCTGCCAATTACAATTTCAATTGATAATTTCACTTGTTTCATTTCAAAATTGATAATATCATTAATTTTTCCAATAATACTCTATATGTCACTTACCAGCCTTTGTCAAATTGAAGAACGTCTTACGGATATAAGTACATTGTATACAGTAGTCCGAAGGCTGCACAGAAGCACATAAGTGCTAAACGAAAACCCTTAAGGGTTAAATGGAAGCTTATAAGAGCTGAACGGAAACCCATAAAGGTTAAACTGAAGCTCAAAAGAGCTAAACTGAAACCCAGAAGGGCTAAACTAAAACTCATATGAGTTAACTGAAGCTCATAAGAGCTAAACTAAAAGCAAACACAGAAGTTAGAAACAAATGCTGAACCTCAGTTTACTTGGGTAATTTGCCGTCAATTCCTCCTTTGCACAGAATGGATGTACTCAATCATGCGTTCCTTTTGCCTCGAACATTCAATTCAATTTTTATAACTTTAACAATAATTTTATTTTCAACAAATGATATGAATAATTACATAATACCAATCATCAATTTAACATTTAACATTAAAGTTTAACCATACGAACTTACCTGGGTTAAATTGTAAGTTCGTAGTAGTTCAATGATTATTTTGTTAATTTCCCTTTTTCTCGTTGATCTACGGGCTTTTGATCTAAAATATCATGCATTAGCATATATTACAATTTCAATTCACTTTACAATCAGTACCCTTCAAATTTTGAAATTACACAATTACCCTAACTTTTATAATTTTTGCAATTTAGTCCCTTACTAATTAGTCTATCAAATGAAATAATTTTTCTCAATTGACAATTTATCTAAGTATTCTAGGCTATATTACAGCCTTTGATACATAAAAATTTAATAGCAAACCCTAATTCTTAAATTCTTCACAATTTAGTCTTAAAATCAATATCTATCAAATTCACTTTATAAAATCATCATATAACAAAATTAAAGTCCTAAATCCATATTAATTCATCACAAACATCCATCACTCATCAATGGTAACTTTTAAAATTACTCATAAAATCAAAAACTAATGAAATAGATAATTTGACCTAGTTGTAAAAGTCTTAAAAACACAAAAATTTTAAGAAAAGAGCAAGAATTGAACTCACATGGTGTAAAAATATGAAAAACCAGCTTTTTAGAGACTCTTCTATGATGTTTTTGGCTGAAGATTGATGAATAAACGTCTAGATTTCTAATTTAGTCATTGTTTTAATTGTTTTTACCTCAATTCCCAAATGACCATTTTACCCCTAATTCATCCTATTTCAAGATTTTTTTCTCTGCACATGCCATTTCAACCTTCTAATAAGTGTCTAATTTCCTTTTTGGTCCTTCCTTATTCACCACTTAACTATTTAATAACTATTTCTTTAATTAGCAAGTTTTGCACCTTTTTCAATTTAGTCCTTCTTATTTAATTAACTATCAAAACATTAAAATTTTCTGACAAAACTATAATACTAACTTAATGACACTTCATAAATATTTATAAAAACATTTATGGCTCAATGTATAAAATTGAGGTCTCGATACCCCGTTTTCAAAACCAATTAACCTAATAATTCCTTCTAAACTCAAATCACTATTTCACAAATCTTTCTAAAATCACATTTAAATCATAATTACTAAATAATAAAATTTTTTGAACTCACTCATCTGATTTAGTGGTAACTAGTGTTTGGTTACGAGAGGAAGGAGATGAATCGTCAAAGGAAACTAATCCAAACATGCTTGAAGTAGGGCGTAATTCAATGATGATTGGGGGAGTGATTTGAGGAAATATACTAATTCAATCCTTGAGTTTAATTTAGAGGGATTCCAATTTATTCCTAATTTGAATCTGAATGGATCCACTAGTGGGATGGGTTGAATTAATATGGAACATGATCTTGAAGAAAGCCCAATAGCGAATGTCAAAGGGAAGAAAGCCCAGAACAAATGTTTTGATTCCTAACATTTCTAAGTTATCTGATTCAACAGGAATTATTGCTGAGCAAAATTATGTTCACGTTCATTAAGGATCAGTGGCTACTGTCGAAACCATTTTTTAAAACAAAAATATTATTGTCGACTTAAAAATGAAACGAAAATTGGAGTCGCCACCGATCCTTTATTGGGGTGTGATCGGCTCACCTTAAAGACAATTCTGGTCTGTGCAATTTTGAGAAAATAGGTTCGGGATTCAGTTACGCATGAGGAAGGGTTAGCTCCCTCGTAATGCCCAAAATTGGTACCAAATTGATTAATTAAGGTCTTAATTCCGAATATCGAAAATCCGTGAAGAATTTAAAAAATACAATCCTCCCTTTTATTAATGTTAATTTTATGAAAGATGCTTGGATAAATCGAGGCGAATGCTAAAGACCTTCTCATCTCAGAGTAATAAAATGTCACATCTAATACATTAGGACACGACATTTTTAGTCCTCGAGAATAAGCTTGTATTTTGACTTTCAAAACTCGTGTGGTGAATTTTAAATGGGATATCCAATTGCTTTAAGTCAGATGAAAAATCGAAGCCCAATACGTTAGGGCACAATTTCTCAAAATTTCGAGCATTGAATATTGCCCTTATTATTTTTTGAAAATTCTCGTCTTGAGGAATCAACATGTCATGTCCAATACATTAGGACACAACGTATCAAATTCCCGAGAGTGAGCTTTTTGTTTATATTTTGATTAAAGCATATCCTCGATTATTTAGATTCAACGAGGAAAATTGGAACCCAATACGTTAGGGCTCAATCTTTTCGAAGATCCTAAATGTCGAGTATTGCGTTATTTTTGAAAACTTTTGTATGAAATAACTTTAACATTTGTAATCTTTTGAATGAACAAAAAAATGATTGAATAATAATGTACAACGCGAGATGATAATTCGTAAACTAAAGCATACACTAATGAATAACAAAGATTCAATATATACGAATAAACAATATTGTCGAAACCATTTTTTTGAAAACAAAAAATTTTAGGTTGTCGACTTTAAAAAATAAAAATTGGGAGTCGCCACCAATCTTTTATTATGGTGTGATTGGATCACCTAAAATGATTTTGATCTACGAGTTTTAGAAAAACAGGTTCGGGAGTCAGTTACATACGAGGAAGGATTAGCACCCTCGTAACGCCCAAAATTTGGTACCAAGTTGATTAATTAGTGTCTTAAGGTCAAAAAATTTTAAAAATATAATCTTTAAAAAAAACTTAAAGCATTGCGTATTAAGACCCTTCTCAATTTAAAGAAGCAAAAATGCCACACCCAATACGTTAGGGCACAACATTCTAATTTCCTCCAAAATGAATTGGGCCAAAATACTAGTGCAATAAAACTTTAAAAGAACATCCACTTATCCAAGATTTAAGAAATCACACCCAATACGTTAGGGCACGATTCCTCTAAAATCCCAAACTTGGAATATTTCCTTTACTTTAAAAGAACATCCACTTATCCAAGATTTAAGAAATCACACCCAATACGTTAGGGCACGATTCCACTAAAATCCCAAACTCGGAATATTTCCTTTATTATTTTTTTAAAAAAATCTTCATTTCGAGAAATCAATGCGTCACATCCAATACGTTAGGACACAACGTGTTGAATTCCCAATAATGAGTTCTTATTTTAGTTGGTTTAAAGAGCAATCCTCAATCATTAGATTTTCAAAAAAATCGGAACCCAATACGTTAGGGCTCAATTTCCTTGAGAAATCCTAAATACGAGTATTATCTCTATTTTTAAAATTTTGATTTTTAAAAAAAAATGAGTAAAAATGTGATGTTATGCCACTTTAAATATATAATGCAATAATAAATATTATGATAGCATAGAAATAATACAAATATATAAACAAATAAGTACAACAATGGCATGCAAAATATCAAATAAATGGGCAAGATAATAAAAATATATAAACCTAAATATCAAATAAATGGGCAAGATAATAAAAATATATAAACCTAAATCAATGGACAAATAATTGAAATAAAAAAATGTATACATATACACATAGAAATATATAGGTTTAATAGAACTAAATAATATCTATATTATCGAAGTTAATGAATAAATATATATACACATGAGAAAAATATTAGTTGCAAAAAAATATAAAAATATACATATATATAGGTTTTTTTTTTAAAAAATAAGGAAAAAATATTATTATTTGATAATAAAAAAATAATGATAAAAAAAACTAAATTGAATTGAAGTTTAAAAAAATGGGTAAAATCTGCAAATAGTAAAAATCAAAGGACTAAATTGAAAGCGAGAATTACATAGAGGGGCTGGAAGGGAAATTTTCCCTTCTCCTCTAAAACAACGCCGTTCCAGTAGGATTAAATTGAAATGGAAAATAAATTAAAGAACAAATTTAAAAACACAAAAAAACCTAATTTAAAATTCATTAAAAGGCGGAGGGGTCAAAAGCGCAATTTGCCCCTCCGCATGAAAAACGCGCGGATCCTGGGTTCAGGTCGGGTCGACATGCGGATCCTCCCCTCAAAATGGCGCCGTTTTCAATTGGCTATTTAAGCCAAAATTAAAACAAAAATTTCATTTCAAAAACTGTTTTAAAAAAAAACCAAATTCTTCTAAAAAACTCTCTCGGCCCTCGGTCCTCCACCATCGATTGATCATTATCGATCAACACCACCACCGCGTCGGCCACCGATCTTCGACGCCAGCACCACCGTCTGCGGTGGCCGAAAAGGGGAAAAATTTCCCGATTTGACCTTCTAGACCCCCTGAGCCTAAATCCGGGTTCAAATCTCACAAAACTCCAACGGAAGTCCCCTTAAAAGCACTGAAACCTTTCGGCTTCCGGTCGTCTTTCATCGGAGATGACACCCTCGGCCATCCATGGCGATCTAGGGCTCCGAAACACAGGTTGTGTCTTCTCTTTCCCTATTTATTTTATTTGCATGGATATACTGGTAATAAATAAATACAACAATAAGTAAAAACTGCAAACAACCTTCGATTCGTTTGTTTCTTCCTTGTGTTGTAAAAAAAAAGCTTTTTTATTGATTTCGAAATCCGGCTCCCGTTACAGTATATTCATGGCCTTTTATAGCCATATGAAACTAAAATAACAATAGAAACAAGAAATTTGCTTGATTTGATCTTAATTCGATTTGATTTTCATTCCTTTCTTTTGTTTGCAGGTGAAGATTCGGCTACAGTGCAAACGAGCTTGGTGGTTGCGGCGCAGATGACCTAGAAACCCTAGGGTTTCTAATTTTTTTCGGGCCATTGTATTTGGGCCTGTTTTATTTCAGTTTAGGCCATGTATTTTGGGCCACCTTATCTGGTTTTGGACTTGTAAAAAAACTGGACTTTTATTTATTAAGGGCCGGGAAAAATTTAGGCATTACAGCTGCCCCTCTTTGCTCGTTATCGTGTAACAGGAATAGAGCAAAGACTTTAAAATGCCCAATTTTGCCCGGTCATGCTGGACCTTGGCGCTCTTCTTATTCAACCCCATTCTGACTTTCTGCGTCTTTCGAAGTGTAAGCTTTGGTACTTCAATCCACTCCACTGCAACTTCAGAAAGATAGGATTGTCGGCTTTAATTTGCTCCACTGCAACTTTAGGGAGATAAGATTTCTGAAATCTTCAATGTATTCCAATGTTGCCCAGGGAAGTAGAATTACTGGCTTCAATGTACTCCACTATAACCATAGGGAGGTAAAATCCGCCATCTTCGATCTGCTCCACTACTGCTTAGGGAGATAAGATCTGAAATCTTCAATCTGCCTCACTGCAACTTCAGGAGGATAAGACTCGCTTATTTAGTCTGCTCCACTGCAACTTCAGGGAGATAAGACTAGATGCGATCTGTTCTCTGCAACTTCAGAGAGATAAGATCTAAGGTTTTAATCCGCTCCACTGCAACTTTAGGGAGATAGGATTGTCAGCTTTAATCTGCTCCACTGCAACTTTAGAGAGATAAGATTTGCCATCTTCAGTCTGCCTCACTGCAACTTCAGGAAGATAAGACTTGTTTACTTAGTCTGCTCCACTGCAACTTCAGGGAGATAAGACTGGATGCGATCTGCTCTCTGCAACTTCAGAGAGATAAGATCTAAGGTTTTAATCCGCTCTACTACAACTTCAGGGAGATAGGATTGTCAGCTTTAATCTGCTCCACTGCAACTTCAGGGAGATAAGATTTGCCATCTTCAGTCTACCTCACTGCAACTTCAGGAGGATAAGACTTGCTTACTTAGTCTGCTCCACTGCATCTTCAGGGAGATAAGACTGGATGCGATCTGCTCTCTGCAACTTCAGAGAGATAAGATCTAAGGTTTTAATCCGCTCCACTACAACTTTAGGGAGATAGGATTATTGGCCACCGATCTATTCTCTAGGGAACATGACCTGTAAAAATTTATTCCATGAACTTAATTATGCCTAGTGATTAGGATGTTATGATCAAAATGAATTCAATGCTCGTAACTAGACATGCATGAATGACATTTGAATGAATGCAAAATGTCATTTTTCAAGAATTATCATTTCTCAAAGTTTATTAAGGTTTTGTCGCGGACGCATTTTGCTTGGCTGATATCTCTGAAGAAATACTTAATCAAATTGCCCCCCATTGTGCACTTCAAAGCTCAATCCTGTAAGACGCAGAATTTGTACCATATTCCTTCCACCGTGACTTAAGAGTAGGAAAATTTTGACTCTTCTCAATCCTCTCCTATCGTAATTATGAAATTTGTTTACACCACTCTCAGGGTGTCCTACCAAATGTTCATGCCCAAATGAGGAGCTTCCTTTCTATAGGGGACTTCCTCCAACCCCATCAAGACTTCTTGCTGTCTCATTCGATATTTAGACAACCAAATCTGAAAAAACAATCTTAATTTGGACTTCTCCTTCTTAGGCTCTTTAACCTTTGAACTTGGGGTGTTCTTAAACAATAGCTCTGTTTCAGGTTACTAAATTATTTAGAAATTCCCAAAGTAATATACAAAACTTTTTTTGTGAAAGTTTATTAGTCCATCAATCATTATTCTAATGCGACATGCTTGCACAAAAATAAAAAAATACTGAGTGAGAGATGCATTAATTCAAGAATTTATTGATAGTAAGTGTCTTGAAAAGAAAAAGTATTCAAGAACAGCAAAGAATGAAGTTTTTACAAGAACCAACAAACTTGGTACAAATAATATGAAAAGTAAGTGCTTTGGATATCACCGCTTGAACTTCTCCATACGAGCCGAGAACCATTCCGAATTTAACATGTGTTTAGGGGATCTACAGTACTTTACCGATGCCCCAAGACGTCGTATACCCTTTTATTGTTGACTTTAGCAAAGCAAGATCACCATATGCCCCAATCTGACAATGTTTGAGCCACCCTTTTTGGGTTTTCAACTCAAACCCTCTTTGGTCTCAAGGCGCCCTTTTCGGGTTTTCACCTTGGCCTCTCCCCTTCTTTTTTTTTTTGGAAATCAGAGCGCCCTTTGCGGGTTTTCACTTTGATTCCTCCCTTTCTTCAAGTGAAATATTTCTTAACCGAGTCTAAATTTACAGGATTCGGAAGATTTTTGCCATCCATTTCAGTCAAGATCAAAGCGCCTCCGGAAAAAAGCCTTTTTCACAACATAAGGTCCTTCCCAGTTTGGCATCCATTTCCTTCTGAAATCTTTTTGTAAAGGGAGGATTTTTTCAGAACCAAATCCCCTTCATGAAATTCTCTGGGACGAACCTTCTTATTATAAGCTCGCATCATTCGCTTTTGATACATTTGGCCATGCCGAATGGCTTTTAATCTTTTCTCTTCAATCAGGTTCAGTTGATCATACCGAGATTGGATTCATTATGTATCATCCAATTTTAACTCGGCCAAAACTCAGAGAGAAGGAATTTCAACCTCAATGGGTAAAACTGCCTCCATTCCATAAACCAACGAGAAAGGTGTTGCCCCAGTAGAAGTCCTGATCGACGTTTGGTAAGCCAACAGAGCGAATGGTAACTTCTCATGCCAATCTTTATAAGTTTCAGCCATTTTCGCCACAATCTTCTTAATATTTTTGTTGGCCGCCTCTACTGCACCATTCATTTTTGGACGATACGGTGACGAATTATGGTGTCTAATATTGAACTATTCACAAACTTCTGCTATTGTACTGTTATTCAAATTCAGCACATTGTCAGATATGATCCTTTCAGGCATTCCATATCGACATATGATCTCTTTCTTTAAAAACTTACTGACTGTTGATTTCATGACGTTAGCATATGAGGCTGCCTCTACCCACTTAGTGAAGTACTCAATAACCACAAAAATGAAACGATGTCCATTAGAAGCCTTCGGTGATATTGGTCTAATGACGTCCATACCCTACATGGAGAAAGGCCATGGAGAAGTCATAACATGAAGAGGAGAAGGAGGCGCGTGCATTTTATCCCCATAAATTTGGCATTTATGGCATTTCTTGGCATGATTGATGCAATCTCCTTCCGTGGTGGACCAGTAATACCCGAATCTCATAATCTGTCTAGCCATGGTGAATCCATTAGCATGCGTTCCACAAACACCCTCATGGACTTCTTCTAAAATTTCTTTGGCCTCTACAGCGTCCACACATCTCAACAGTACTCGATCCTTTCCCCTTTTGTATAAGATCTCCCCATCTAAGACATAGTCAATAGCTAGCCTCCTCAATGTCCTCTTATCATTCTCCGTTGCATGATCAGGATATTCGCGATTCTTCATTTATAGCAATATATCTTGATACCAAGGACTATCATCCTTTTCCACTTCTTCAATGTTGTAACAGTGGGCTGGGATCTCATAAATACTAATTTGAATGGGCTTCATGTCATCTAATTGATTCACTTTAATCATGGAAGCTAAAGTAGCAAGAGCATCCGCCATTCGATTTTCTTCTCGTGGGAGATAACAGAAGGTAATGATGTCAAACTCTTCGATCAATTCCAAAACCAATATCCGGTAACGGATCAGTTTAGGGTCTCTTGTCTCCCATTCCCCTCTTAGCTGGTATATTACCAATGCTGAGTCTCTGTACACCTCTAATGTCTTGATTTTCCGCTCTATAGCTGCCCGTATTCCCATGATACAAGCTTCATACTCAGCCACGTTATTAGTGCAATCAAAGTCTAATTTACTGGTGAAAGGATGATAATCTCCATTCGGAGACACCAGGACTGCCCCAATCTCATTGCCTAGTGCATTCGATGCTCCGTCAAAGTTTAATATCCAAGAATGATTCTCTTGGGGATCTTCTTCAGCATTTTCCACATACATCAAATCTTCATTTGGGAAATCAAAGCCTAGAGGCTCATACTCTTCTAGAGCTCTGCTAGCCAAGAAATCTGCTATCGCACTCCCTTTGATGGCCTTCTAACTTACGTATACGATATCAAACTCAGAGAGCAAGATTTGCCATCTAGCCATTCTTCCATTCAATGCTGTCGACTCCATCATATACTTCAATGGGTCTAATTTTGAGATTAGCCAAGTCGTATGATAGAGTAAGTATTGCCTCAACCTCTTGGTCGTCCAAATCAGGGCACAACACAATTTTTCGATAGGCAAATATCTCATCTCACAATCAGTGAATTACTTGCTGAGATAGTAAATCGCCTTTTCCTTTTTTCCAGTCGCATCATGTTGACCTAGTACGCATCCCATAGAGTTGTCGAACACCGTTAAATACAAAATCAAAAGTCTGTCTGGGCTAGGTGGTGACAGCACTGGAGTGTTAGATAAGTATTGCTTTATCTTCTCAAAGGCTTTCTGGCATTCTTCATTCCAGACATCAGGATTATGTTTCTTCAATAAGCGAAATATAGGATCACATTTCTCAGTCAACTGTGTAATGAACCGAGCAATGTAATTCAGTCTTCCTAAGAAGCCTCGAACTTCTTTCTGGGTATGTGGTGGCGATAAATCTCGTATTGCCTTGACTTTGTCTGTATCAATTTCGATTCCTTTTTCACTGACTACAAAGCCTAACAACTTCCCTGACCTGGCTCCGAAAGTGCACTTTGTCGGATTAAGCTTGAGCTGAAACTTCCTTAATCTTAAGAACAATCTTCTCAGGACCTACACATGCTCGTCCTCTGTTCTGGATTTGGCAATCATATCATCAACATACACCTCAATTTCTTTGTGCATCATGTCATGGAACAAGGCTACCATGGCTCTCTGATATGTTGCTCCCGCGTTCTTTAATCCAAATGACATCACCTTATAGCAAAATGTTCCCCATAAAGTAATGAACGTAGTCTTTCCCATATCTTCTGGATGCATCTTTATCTGATTATATCCTGAGAACCCATCCATAAAAGAAAACAACGAAAATCCCGCCGTATTATCCACCAGAGTATCAATATGCGGCAATGGGAAGTTGTCCTTTGAGCTTGCTTTGTTCAAATCCCTGTAATCAACGCACATTCGTATTTTTCCATCTTTTTTAGGGACTGGGACGATATTGGCTACCCACTCAGAATATTTGACCTCCTGTAAAAAACCAGCATCAAACTGTTTCTTAACCTCCTCTTTTATTTTGAGCTCAATATCAGGCCTCATTTTTCTGAGCTTCTGCTGAACTGGTTTGCAATCCTCTTTTATGGGTAGGCGATGCACTACAATGTCAGCACTCAATCCAGGCATACCCTGGTATGACCATGCGAAGATATCTTTGAATTCATGGAGTAATTCAATGAGGTCTCGTCTTGTCTTTGCGAGAATTTCAGTTCCAATTTTCACCTCCTTCCCTTCTTCCAAGCTCACAACTTCTACTGACTCTTTGTGAGGTAGGATTTGCTTTTCCTCTTGCTCCACCATCCTCAATAAGTCCAAAGATAAACCACCCTCTTCATCACCTTCAAAGTCGCGCGATCCCTCTAAACACACGTTTCGTTCAAAAGGGCACTCTGAGCTCGTAGCAGTGTCATTCATGTCATTGATACACAGAGACCTATTATGATCACAAAAGAATGTATGAATTTATGTACAATTATTTATGTAATGAAAGAATATATTTAGGCGTATGGGAAGAATGAAGGAATATTTACTCGAAACAATTGCAAAGATGTATTTTATTAAAATAATGATTTTTAAACATAAGCCTATTTCACAAAAGAATTCTTGTTATTAATAGGCTAAAACAACAAGTTTGTTCTGAATATTACTCTGAGACAGTTCTAAAGACTTTAGGTATTTCTTCCGCAGTCCAATTGTCTAGAACACTCCCAGGTTCATAAGGACGAATGTCTAGCCAACTTCTCTCTTCATTCCCAAGCTCATGAATGACATTAATGTGCTTATTTCCCAACGTATCCTCAATGTTTTCCTCAACCGATTTCTTTCTCTCTTGATGAATAATTCCTCCAAATACGAAAGTTTTGGATATGTGGGGAATTATCATTGGCTCCCACTTAGCTTCATCCCCATTCAGACGCACCCTTCTTCTTTCCTGTCTTTTTTTCTATTTCCTTCTTTCTCAGTCCTCTATCCGGCTTGTATCCTAAGCCAAAATGATCTTGCTTTTCTTTCAGCATTGGAACCTCAGTCCTCCCTTGGAGATATCTCCCCAGCCCTCTTCCGGGTAAAGCTCCTTTTCCTACCAACAATTGTAAACCCATCTCTGTGGTTTTGGATAATTTTGGAACTAAAATTTTGCTCCATTCAGGAACAAATGCCGCATTTACAAACTCCAAAAATCGAAATGAGCATTCAACTGACTCGTCATTGGTCTCCACGTATGGCATCTCATTGGATACAGCTGCTATTATATTCTCTTCGGCTTTTATTGTCACTAGCCAACCATCTGACAGTAACTTCAACATCTGATGTAATGATGACGATCGCCTCAAATTAATGTATCCATGGTATTCCTAATAAGCAGTTATAGGAAGGTTTGATGTCCATCACAATAAAATCTACCTCATAAACTGTTGGACCAATCAGTAAAGGTACCTCAATTCTTCCCATGACCTTCCTTTCTGTACCGTCAAATGCCCTCACTACATTTTGACACGTTTTCATGTGCGAACTGTCTATGGGTAGCCTGTTAAGTGTGAATAATGGCAATACTTTCAAAGCTGATCCATCGTCAATCAGTACTCCTGGCAAAATACGCCCCTTGCATCGTGCAGTGATATGCAAAGCTTTGGTAGATCCCATGCCCCCAGAAGGTATTTCATCATCATTGAAAAATATGAAATTATCAGTACTGATATTAATGACCAACCGATCTAGCTTACTGACAGAAATATCCTTGGACACATAGGTCTCATTTAGCATCTTCATCAACGTATTTCGATGTATTTCTGAATTCAAGAGTAAGGACAGTACAGATATGCGGGCCGGTTGTTTATGCAACTGCTCAACGACATTATACTCACTATACTTTAAAAATTTGAGGAATTCCACAGCTTCTTCCTCCTTCACTGGCTCAACTATTTTCCCTTTTTGCTCCCCTGGTGTAGCCTCTTTCATAGATTATGGATTGGCACTCACACAGTGGCTCTTTGCAATCTCTTTTCCTGGGACAGTCGTATTGCACTCGTAGTTCTATGGGACCTTCTTACTGTCTTGGTAAGGAAAGGTTGCAGGTTTCTTTATTATGATCCTTGGCATTGCTGGTGTTCTCACCTCATCCTTCTTGGGTCGCGAGATAATGATCACAGGCTGCACTACTCTTGGAACCTTCGAAGACTCTGATGTGCAAATGCTCCCATCCTCCTTAACTTCTTCATAAAATTTCATCTCCTTATTATCCATCAGGTCTTGAACCAAGGCTCTGAATTTTGCGTATTCTTGGATTTTAAGTCCCTCCTCGTGATGGAACTTATAGTACTTTTCTACCCTTTCGAAGCTTCTCTCCGAACTCGGGATGATCAATCCCCTTTTTACCATATTTCTCCAGAACCACCTCAAAGGAATTTTCACCTCTGATATGTCTTCCTTGATCTTTCTACCCATGCTCCCACCTATCATGTTCACTCCGTTATGATCAGGTAACAGATTTTCTGTATTGGGTGAATCACCCAATTTAACCACGCCCAAGCTTATAAGTCTTTCCACAAACTTTTTAAACGCCGTATAATGTTCTATAGAATGCCCCTCAATTCCCGTGTGATAGTCGCACCGTGCATTTGCATCGTACCACTTGGGGTATGGAGGCTGCAAGGGTTTCAAGTGGAAAGGGGCAACCACGTGTGTATTGAATAGATTCTGATATAGCTCCCTAGACGTCATTGGTATTGGCGTAAATTGAATTTTTTCTGTATTTTATCTTGTATCAGATCTCTGTTTTGATGATCCTTGCTGGTTAACAGCCACTTTTCCCGGCTGATTCACTATAACTGTCTTTGAATATGAACTTGTGTTGTTAACCTCGTTCTCTTTCTTCTTTGAGGCCGCCCTTCTGCTACTTTCTCCAGCATCTATTTTCCCACTTCTGATAGCATTTTCTATCATCTCGCCATTCATAACTATATCAGAAAAACTTTTAGTAGCGCTTCCTAACATATGTGTAATAAATGGTGCCTTCAATGTGTTGACGAAAAGCATCGTCATCTCCCTTTCTAGAAGAGATGGCTGAACTTGGACAGCAACCTCCCTCCATCTCTGTGCATACTGCCTGAAACTTTCACCAGGCTTCTTCTCCATGTTCTGCAGAGTAATTCTATCAGGTACCATGTCGGTCACATGGCTGTACTGTTTTAAGAATGCCTGTGCTAGATCTCTCCATGAATTAATCTAGGTACGGCTCAGTTGATTGTACCATTTGGATGCAGCCCCTGTGAGGCTATCTTGGAAGCAATGTATCAACAACTGGTCATTATTAACATATTCAGTCATCCTCCTGCAGAACATAGTAATATGGGCTTCGGGGCCACTAGTCCCGTTGTACTTCTCGAACTCTGGCATTTTGAACTTGTGAGAAAGTACCAAACCTGGAACCAAGCTCAATTCTCTAGCATCAATTCCATGGTAGCTCTCAGTACCTTCCATCACTCTAAGTTTTTCTTCCAGCCATTTATACTTTTCCTCGAGCTGTTTTGGCAATTCACCATTCATTTTCTCGATTGTCTCGTCGAAGTCAGGGATAACAGGATTAGCAAGATTGTCTCTAGCTTGAAAGTTTATTGGTGTTTCAGTACCGTCTTGAGGCTTGATAGTGATGGAGGATTTGCGCGGATATATCCCCGCTTGTTGAGAAGTAAGTCCTGAGGAATAAACAGGTCCCTCGTTGTCTCATTCTTCATTGTTGAGCACCAAGCCCTTCCCTTTGTCAACTCCTCCAGCCAATAACTGAGTCAACTTAGCTATCATACTCCCCTGAGATTCCATTATTTTATCCATCATCTTTTGTTGAATCTTCTCAAGTTGCTCATTCATTTGCTCTTGCATTTCCTTCTGGAGCTGTTCTAGTTTTTGGTCCATGTCTCTAGTTTTCGATCGAGTACCGTAGCAGTGTTTGGTAGGTTGATTGGTTTCCAGACTAACTGAGGAGTGATTTGAATTAATTAGAATCAATTAATGTTTTTAAATGCATATGAAGTGATGCAATGCATGAATGCAAAAAAGACGTCATTGATTCAATTCCATATAAGAAAACCTTACTAGAAAGCAAATTTCTTTACATAAAGCGAATTACAAATAAGACTTTGCCTTAGTACCTAGAACTCTAATCTTCCTAAGTAACAAAGCTAATTCTTGCCCCCGATCCTATTCAAATTCATACTTCACACTCAGTGTGTCAGCCTGTACTGCTAAAGTCTGTATATGATCAGCTACTTCTCGAATCTGGACCACAGCTTCCTTGATAAGATGATCTCTGCTTCTAACTTGACTCTGAAAGTGGTGAAGTTTTTCATTATTACAACTTTCATTTGCTTTCAAGTGCTTGATCTGAATATCACAATTTTGTAGCACCGTTTCTAGCTCTTCGATTCTTTTCTTCATTTCGTCAATCTTGCTCAAGCTTGCTTTCAACTCTATCGTAGAGTTTCGGCTTCGATACTGACGAAGAGATCTTTCCAACACAATCACCCTATCCTTTAACTCGCCATTTTCCTTCTGGCTTTCTGACAAACTCTTTTCTAAAGCCTCATTTCGCCTTTGCATCTCTTGAAATCTCTGTTCCCATCTATCGGCCTTGTCCTTTTCTTTTTGAATTTCTGCTCGCCACTGTTCTGACGTCTTTCCCAGCCCAGCAGTTCTTATTGACAAACGCAACTTTTTATAATCCGTCTTTAGACTGCCCAGTTCCTCATCAGCCTTGTTTTTCTCTTTCTTCAACTTCTCATTCTCAAGCTTCTGAACATCTATGTCCAATCTCAAGTTCGTCTTTTTCGCCTCCATTTGCTCTATCCAATCTCAAGTTCGTCTTTTTCGCCTCCATTTGCTCTATCTTTTTCTCCAAATCCGCGCTCTTCCTCTCAAAATCTTGTCTTACAATTTCTAATTTTGAAGGGATGACTCGCAAATGTTCTTCTATTGACTGGCCGTCCTCATGATTTAACTTAGGTGTGTTATCATTAATCCTCTTAGCCCACCATCCATAATACTCAGGAGTTGTCATTGGCCCCACGGGCAACCTCTTCATTCGGCGAGTCTGTTTCCACGCATTGGACATTTCTTGAATCTTCTTTCTATAACCCTCCTCTTTGTATGAAAATTCACAATCAGCTATCCCTTGTGTCGCAGGTATAAACTGCCTTGACCTATATTGCCTTAGCACCAATAATGGGGCATATTCGACAGCTCCCCAAATACCCAATAAAGGTACCCAATCGAGATTACCATACCTATATAGGATCTCATCTGGAAGTAACCAAGAAGCTCTCTACTCAACGTCTTCCTCTTGAAGATTTTGAAGAATTGCCATCCATTTTTCCTCCGAAATGTCATCCCTCCTCGGCTCGCAACTATCTCTTTTAGTGGTGAATAATTTTCAGAAAAAACCCGATACGAAACTTTATCCACCTTCTAAAAGTGACTGTGAAACCATACGAGTAAAAGCTGCACACATCTGATAAATCTACCCTCACCCGTCTTTCGACATACACTCAATGACCTGAAGGTTTCTGCTAAAATTGCTAGAATCGGTGTAACCTTCTTATCAAGACGATCAAATAAATCGGTGACTGCTTCATCCACATGCCCCAAGGCTTTAGGGAAGACAACCAAGCCGTATATACTTAAGGCAAAGATATCTGTTTCTTACGTCTGGGTGGGTGAGAATTGCATCCTTCAAGCTCCTCCAAGGAATGCACTTGTTGTCCCCCTTTTGCTTAACTCGTGCAGCGACCCACTGCTCACTCATCCCTATTATTGCTATCAGCTTCTTTGAAAAGGTTGGCACATTCACCGCTCTCGAGTAGACCTTATCCACTTGAAACTTTGAACATCAGAGTAAAGCCACATATTCCTCTATCGTAGGTACCAAATCAACATTCCCAAATGTGAAGCAACTGTAAGCAGGATTCCAAAACTGGGCAAGGGTTCGAAACAAATGTTTGTCTATCTTCACATCAAGCAAATAAGGCAAGTCCCCATAATTGTCGTAGAATAACTGCCTAACCTCATTATTCCACTGATCCCAAATTTCTTTCAACTCCTACAAATTGTTTTGAGCCACACTGATGCGAGTAAAATCCCATAATTTCGATACATACCCATCGGCCAGGCTATCACCCTTTTCTTGCTGCGTTGTTTCAGACCAAGTTCGGACAGCCGCATTGTCTTCCACTTTATCAAGAAACCCTTTTTCCATGTCAAGCTTTCTATCTAGCAACCGAATCTGAACTGACGCCTTTTATGATGAAATGAAATGCCATGTCATGCAAACAAAAATGAAACACAAGAGTCAGTATCCAATACCAAGCATATAATCAAGGAGGAGTAAAACGTCTATTAGGACATTTACTAGGGGTTTAGTATAGCTCTACTAAGCTTCTAAGGCTCATTATATACGGTTTGGCTCTAAAGTAAAGGTACCCAAACCAGCAGATTCCTTGATCCTCACCCATTATAGGCTCATATAGATCAAGTTCGGTTTAGGGGGACACATTTTCCCTATGACTATACGGAGATGAAAATCTCACGAAGGCATAGGTACCGATGTATTCCGAAAGCAATCCACTATCCTATACGGAGGTGAAAACCTCACGAAGGCATAGCTTCTCACCCCCACTTAAAAGGGTAAAAATGTTCAAGTCATGAAATGTAGAATGCAAACAATATTTAAACAAGAAGATAATGAATGTAAAAGGATGTCATGAGTTTTTTTAAAAAAAAATATTTTCTCGACCATAAGACAAAAATTAATCAACTTTGTGGCTCGACTCTCTTATTTTAAAAAGTCCCCAGCAGAGTCGCCAAGCTGTCGAAACCATTTTTTTGAAAACAAAAAATTTTAGGTTGTCGACTTTAAAAAATGAAATTTGGGAGTCGCCACCAATCTTTTATTATGGTGTGATTGGATCACCTAAAATGATTTTGATCTACGAGTTTTAGAAAAACAGGTTCGGGAGTCAGTTACGTACGAGGAAGGATTAGCACCCTCGTAACACCCAAAATTTGGTACCAAGTTGATTAATTAGTGTCTTAAGGTCGAAAATTTTTAAAAATATAATCTTTAAAAAAAACTTAAAGCTTTGCGTATTAAGACCCTTCTCAATTTAGAGAAGCAAAAATGCCACACCCAATACGTTAGGGCACAACATTCTAATTTCCTCCAAAATGAATTGGGCCAAAATACTAGTGCAATAAAACTTTAAAAGAACATCCACTTATCCAAGATTTAAGAAATCACACCCAATACGTTAGGGCACGATTCCTCTAAAATCCCAAACTTAGAATATTTCCTTTACTTTAAAAGAACATCCACTTATCCAAGATTTAAGAAATCACACCCAATACGTTAGGGCACGATTCCTCTAAAATCCCAAACTCGGAATATTTCCTTTATTATTATTATTTTTAAAAATCTTCATTTCGAGAAATCAATGCGTCACATCCAATACGTTAGGACACAACGTGTTGAATTCCCAATAATGAGTTCTTATTTTAGTTGGTTTAAAGAGCAATCCTCGATCATTAGATTTTCAAAAAAATTGGAACCCAATACGTTAGGGCTCAATTTCCTTGAGAAATCCTAAATACGAGTATTATCTCTATTTTGAAAATTTTGATTTTTAAAAAAAATTGAGTAAAAAATGTAATGTTATGCCACTTTAAATATATCATGCAATAATAAATATTATGATAGCATAGAAATAATACAAATATATAAACAAATAAGTACAATAATGGCATGCAAAATATCAAATAAATGGGCAAGATAATAAAATATGTAAACCTAAATCAATGGACAAATAATTGAAATAAATTAAAAAATGTATACATATACACATAGAAATATATAGGTTTAAAAGAACTAAATAATATCTACATTATCGAAGTTAATGAATAAATATATATACACATGAGAAAAATATTAGTTGCAAAAATATATATATATATAAATATACATATATATATATAGTTTTTTTTAAAATAAGGAAAAAATATTATTATTTGATAATAAAAAATAATGATAAAAAAAACTAAATTGAATTGCAGTTTAAAAAAAAATGGGTAAAATCCGCAAATAGTAAAAATCAAAGGACTAAATTGAACGCGCGAATTACATAGAGGGGCTGGAAGGGAAATTTTCCCTTCTCCTCTAAAACGACGCCGTTCCAGTAGGATTAAATTGAAATGGAAAATAAATTAAAGAACAAATTTAAAAACACAAAAAAACCTAATTGAAAATTCATTAAAAGGCAGAGGGGTCAAAAGTGCAATTTGCCCCTCCGCATGAAAAACGCGTGGATCCTGGGTTCGGGTCAGGTCGACACGCGGATCCTCCCCTTAAAACGGCGTTGTTTTCAATTGGCTATTTAAGCCAAAATTAAAACAAAAATTTCATTTCAAAAACAGTTTTAAAAAAAAACCAAATTCTTCTAAAAAAAAACTCTCTCAACCCCTTAGTCCTCCGACCATCGATTGATCGCCATCGATCCCAAGCCACAGTGCACGGCCACCGATCTCTGGCGCTGGCACCACCGTCTGCGGTGGCCGGAAAGGGGAAAAATTTCTCGATTTGACCCTCTAAACCCCCTGAGCCTAAATCCGGGTTCAAATCTCACAAAACTCCAACGGAAGTCCCCTTAAAAGCACTGAAACCTTTCGGCTTCCGGTCGTCTTTCATCGGAGACAACACCCTCAGCTATCCATGGCGATCTAGGGCTCCGAAACACAGGTTGTGTCTTCCCTTCCCCTATTTATTTTATTTGCATGCATATACTGGTAAAAAAATAATAAATAAAACAATAAGTAAAAACTGTAAACAACCTTCGATTCGTTTGTTTCTCTCCTTGTGTTGTAAAAAAAGCTTTTTATTGATTTGAAATTATTCACATAAAGATATTCGATGGCCTTTTATAGCCATATGAAACTAAAACAACAATAGAAACAAGAAATTTGCTTGATTTGATCTTGATTCGATTTGATTTTCTTTCCTTTCTTGTGTTTGCAGGTGAAGATTCGCTCTGGCAAAAGCGAGCTTGGTGGTTATTGTATAGATGACCTAGAAACCCTAGGGTTTCTAATTTTTTCCGGGCCATTGTATTTGGGCCTATTTTATTTCTGTTTGGGCCATGTATTTTGGGCCACCTTATCTGGTTTTGGACTTGTAAAAAAACTGGACTTTTATTTATTAAGGGCCGGGCAAAATTTAGGCATTACAAATATTATATACATAAGAGCAACAATTTTATATCCTACATTATGCAAATACTAACATCCATATTAGCAAGAAAATGAATTAAAAAGTTAATCTTAAAAAGTACAAGCGAATTAAATAAAATGTAACAAGTTTTAAAATAACAAAAAAACAACATGAAAGAAGGAAATTATATATTTAAAATAAATCATATACATATATAGAAATTTGAAGTAAATTAAAAATAAGGTTAAAAATAAATACTACTTAAAATAATAGCATCCAAATAAATTTTAAAATAAATATCATATAAGAAGAAAATCAAATACATAAAATAATATACATATATTAATTTAAGATCAAGAACACATAGGGAGTGAAAAGCTTCACGTAAGTAATAATATATGCTAATATGCAAAAGTGAAATAAACTAAATATATGCGGATATTTAAAAGAAGTAAAGTATGTATATAGCAATAGGTATAAAAGATATATATAGTTTAAAATTAAATAATATACATTACGTACATACATATACGTATAATAAAAATAGTTTAAAAATAGTAGTAAATAATAAAGTAATATATGTAAATAGGTAAATAGAAATGTAATTGAATATAATAATGATAACAATAATAAATAGTAATAAAAATAATAATAGTAAATTAATTAATAGCAAAAAAAATATCAATCAGGACTAAATTGGAATGAAAATAGAAATTTCGGGGCCAATCCGTGATAAATAAAAATGAAAAGGGGTCGAATCGGGTGCGCGAGGAACAAGGAGGGAGTAAAGCGGATAATATCCCCGCCCTCCAAAATGCTGCATTGCGGCATTGACTAAAATAAAACGAAAATCAAATTAAAAGGCGTAAATTAAAAAGAAAAGAATCGATTTGAACACGTCGCAAAAGAGAGAGGACCCTCTACGCAAATCTCCCAACTGAAGCCAAAACGCGCGGATCCTTCCCCGGGTCAGGTCACCGCGCGGGTCGCAAGCCTCTAAACGGCGTCGTTTTAAAGCCACTTAAGCAGGCTCAAAACGGCGCCGTTTCTTTGGTTATGAAAACTAACTAAACCCTAAATCATTAGCCTCCGAGCCACTTTAAATAGATCCAAAAACTGAATCTTTCCCCTCTGCCGCCTCCAAATGTGAAACCCCCTCCGGCTCTGATTTGAACGGAGCAAACAGGGCTCCGTCAGTGTGCTTTTGCGAAGGTAAGATTCTTGTCTTTTTCTCTTTTTATTTTAAGTATATAAAAAAGGAAACAAGAACAGAACGATAAAAAAAGAAAGAAACTTTGAAAAAAAAAGAAAAAAAATAAATCACCTTCAAAAACTCAGTCTTTTTGCTTTTTGATTTTTTCGGTATGGATGTTGTGTGTAACCCTTACAAATTATGGAAAATGGCTTTATATAGTCGAAGATAAAATGAAATAAAAATTACAACAAAATATATTTCGCTTCTTTTTTATTTGCTGCTGTTTTCTGTTCGTTTTTGCTTGTTTGCTTGTGTGCAGGTATGGCCGTATGGAGTAGTGGGCGTGGAGGCGTGGCACGTGGCGGTGGCGCACGTGCGAGGGAAGGCCCTGGTGGCTGCGGTGCTGAAGGCTCGTTGTGGCTGCTAGGGTTTTGGCGTTTGGGGAATGTTTTGGGCTAGGTTGGGCTTGATTAGGCTTTGGGCTAGGCTAGTGTTTGGGTTTTTTAAGTTTTGGGCTTGCTGATGTAATTTGGGTTTATTATTTTTTGGTCTTGTAACTATGGCCTGATGGACTTTTAATAATTTTTTGTTTTTATTTATAAAATTGGGCCGGGCAAATTGGGTATTACAGCTACCAATGGGCAAGTCGATCGGGCATAATGAAAATCCTATCTTGGAATGTTCACGGATTGGGGAGTACGCGGGAATATAGAAGGCTTCGTTTCATGATAAAGTCTATTAATCCTCAAATTATCTTCTTCATGGAGACAACTAGATGGCGGAAGGTTTTTGAGAGGACTTAGTCTTGCGTGGAATGGCAATGATTTGATTAGCATTCAATTTTTTTCAAAAAATCATATTGATGTCGTCATCAATGGAGGTGATAATAATTCGATATGGAGCCCCGAATGTGAGATATAGAGAGGGTAGTTGGGATTGATTTGAAGTCTAAAAAGATATTGTAACATGCCAGGGATTATTTGTGGTGATTTTAATGAGATCTTATATTCACATGAAATAAAAAAGAGATGCTCCAATGGATGAAAGGTGAATGGAAAATTTTAGACAGGTGTTGGAGGAATGCAATCTAGTGGATTGATGTTTTTTGGGACCTTGGTTCACTTGGGAAAGGGGGAACTTATCATAGGCTAATATTCGTGAACGATTGGATAGAGGGTTAGTTAACTCAGATTGGTTAAATATTTTTCCTAATTTTTCAATTGAACACCTTCCACATTCATTTTCGAATCATTGTTCGTTGTTAGTTCAGATAGATAAGGGTGCAAATTGTGAAAAAAATGAACTTCAAATTTGAAGCTTGGTAGGTATTGGAAGAATCTTGTGGAGATATCATTAGCCAAGTATGGGAGGCTACATCGAGTGATGTCTTGAAAAAATTGGAGGTTCTATTAAAGGCCCTTATAGAGTGGAAAAAACATTGTGAAAGAGTCAAGGTGGTGTATCAAAGAAGCTGAAGAATAGATTGGAGATGTTCATTGAGGGGGAAATGGATGATGGGACAATGATAGAAATTATGAATGTTAAATTGTAATTAAATTGGGAGATAGAGAAACAAGAAGTTTATTGGGAACAGAGGGCTTAAGCTAACTTGCTAAAATTGAGGGATAGGAATACTACGTTTTTCCACAAATTTGCTTCCCAAAGGGGGCACATGAATTGAATTAGGGGTTTGGAGAATGCATCGGGGTTTTTAAGAATGAAGAGGATGAAATCGAGGAAATTGCTTGAGAATATATCTCCAATCTGTTCACAACTAGAGGTATAGGTGATATGGGCTATATTTTTTCAGGAGTGGAACATTGTATGATAGATGAGATGAACCGAAGCCTTATGGCAAAATATTCAGTTGAAGAAGTGTTTGAGGCCTTAAACGGAATGGGTCCGACCAAAGCTGCTGGAAGTGATGGCTTTTCGGCGATATTTTTTCAGTACTTTTGGCATATCATTGGAAGCGACATGAGCAATTTTTGCCTAAATATTTTGAATGAAGGTATGTCCTTGGAACCATGTAATGTTACCCATATTGTTCTTATACGAAAAATTTCTTAGCCCACAAATCTATCCAATTTTAGACCCATTAGCTTCTGTACAGTTCTTTATAAAGTCATATCTAAACCTGTGGCGAATTGTTTTCAAAAAGTTTTAGAATGTTGCATCAATGAGGTTTAAAGTGCCTTTGTCCCGGTCAAATTCATATCTGATAATGTCTTTTTTACTTATGAAATTTTACATGCATTTAAGAAAAAAAGAAAAGGCAATAAAGGGAGCTTGGGATTAAAATTGGATATGAGCAAGGTATTGAGACTCACCAACCATAATGGAGCTAGAAGAAGACATCATCTTTTATGGTTTGAATAGATGGAAGTTGAGCTGCCTCAAGGATCTTCTCTTGGTTGTTAGACCGTCTTTTAGAGACTAGCTCTAATACTAATTGTTAGCTTGATAAATCAAATCGAAATTGCCAATAGGGGGTGAATTGACCTTTAAAAATTTTGGAGGAAGTAAGGAAAGAAAATGAAACAATGAACACAAATATTTAGAGTGGTTCGGTCCCAATTGCCTACTCCACTACATTAGCTTTCCACTACCTTAGCTTTCCACAACTAAGGATTTTCCCAAATTCACTAATTTGTTTAACCTTTGAGGACAAGGTTTAACCTTACAACCCTTTTAAAATTTCTACCCTAAATCTTAAGATAAACTCTCTCAAAGAATTACAAAGAAGCAAACAAAAAGATAATCCTAAGAAGATCAGAATGTTTGCTAGTTAAGTACAAATAAACAAGAATACACTTGAGCAAAAGAAAGACAATAAGAGCTCACAAGTGTGTACAAGAGAATTATGGAAGTATTGAGTACAAAGGTTATTTGATTGATGCTTTTTGCTTGAATATGCTTTCTTGTTGTGGTAGGATCTTTAGAAGCTGTTATTTATACTCCCTAATTGATTTTCAATAGTTAAGGTTGTTGTGGTAGTTAATAGAGTCGTTGGGGATGTGAAAACCAAAGCATTTAATACACCTGTAACAATGTGTATTGATACCAAACAAAAAGGTATCGATATGTTTTTTTTATAATAAATGCTAAATTCAGTGACAGTTGGAGTTTAACTATCGATACCAAAACAATTTTTATCGATACTTTATAAAATGGTATCGATACTGGATCGATACATAATTGGTTTTATGAGAAACAGAATGCCAATTCGGTCTTGTTTCTTTCAAGGGGTATCGATATTTTTAAATTATTGATACTTGGCCAAAAAGGTCAATTCTGACTTGTTTGAAAGATATTTTGACTTGATAAAATGGTAGAAGACCTTTTTACTTAGTCAAAATCATTTTAACTTGATTTTAAAGTTGTGTAAAAAATTTTCTAAGAGTTCAAAATAGATTTTTACAATTTTATCTCTTAGACTTCAATATGAAAAATTATTTTATAATTTTTATTCAAATTTAACTTTATTAAAAAACATTTTCATTTTTTATATCAAAATATATTTTCAAATAAAGACATTTTATTTCTAAAGGAATAATAAAAGAACTTTCAAAAATAAATCCAATTCCATTTTTGGGTTGAAAGAACCATATGAATTGGGCGAAACTAAAAAGATTAGTTAATCGGTAATAAGATGATTCACAAATCATCCATTCAAATTCAATTTATGGCGTGGATAAATTATTCATTAATGAAAAAAAAAGATCGACTAAGAGAACAAACACAATAAAAAATTCTAATTATAAAAGACAAGAAAAATGAACTTCTAATTCAAGAAATAAATAGTGATTCTAACAAAATAAGTTATCATGATAAAATATTAGAATCAACAAAAAAATTTTTGGCAAATGGTAAAAAGAAAAATATTTGGTTAAATCGAAAATTCTATTTTTTATTATAAAATTTTCATTGAAAAGATATACATAGATATTCTTCTATATATCATTAATATTCCAAGAACCAATACCCAACTTTTCTTGAATCAACAAAATAAAAATGACTGACAACTTCATTCACAGTAATGAAGCAAATCAAGAAAGAATCAATAAAACAACTAAAAATAACACTCATTTTTTCAACTATAAAACCTCACTTTCTTTGCTTTCTAATATTAGTATTAAAAATAAAATGAAAAAGCTTTTGTGACTTATCCTCCTCTCACAAGCATATGTATTTTACAAATTATCACAAACCCAAATTATTAGTTTTATAAATTCAAACATATCCTTCAATATCATGGAACATCTCTTTTCTTAAAATGAAATAAAAGATTATTTTAAAGAACAGGGAGTATCTCATTCTAGATTAAGACATCATTATGGGTTAAGATAGAAAATGATTTGACATTCGGAATGAATGAATAAAAAACTGGTTAAGGAGTTGTTATCAATACGATTTATTTCAGAATAAATGGCTTAAATTAGTACCAGGACAATGGCGAAATAGAGCCAATCAACACTATCTCAATTAAAATGTCACCCTATCTCAATTAGCAACATTATTAGTATAGATGCAACTGATGGAAGTAATGAAGTGTACATAATAAAATTAAAATGTATAAAAATATTTTTAATAAATATTTAATTAAGTGGTAAATTAAAGGTTTTTATTAATGCAAGTTGTTCGAGTTCAAATCTACCATATACATATTTTTGATGAGTTTTCAAATAAAAATATTAAAATACTGTTGAATAATATAAATTAATTTAATTATGGAAGGATATTTTGTTATTTTTAAATGGATAGTAAATTAAGAGATTCTAAATTATTTTTAACAAATAAATCCTTTAAAGTTTTATTTTGCCTTTGAATGTGCAAACGAAAATGACAGTAATAATAAATCATCAGAGCAATTTGAGAACAATAAAAATGGAAAATGGGACATCTAAAAAGATTTAGAAATTGTAATAGTAAAAATTCGAAATTTTAAAAAAGAACTGTTTGTTATGTTTATCCACTTGGCAATGCCAATATGCTCCACGTCATCCCCCAAACTCATTAAAAGGAAAACAAAGTTGCAAATTCCAATTCGAACTTGGAAATTTCTCTTTACGGGGGGGTTTCTGCGAGTTCCATTATTTGGAAATAACAGCAGCACCGTGTCTCCTCCCCCACAAGCTGAACCTTTGCCTTCCAGTTGTTTTTCTTATCCAGTCAAACAACGGGCTACATCATTCTCCCTCATTTGTTTTACCCTAAATTAATTTTTTTAATAGAACTCTTTTGATTACAGGGTCTAGGAATTTTTCATATTCCAATTTCCAGTTCGATCTTGGCTGAGAAAGAAAATGATGAGAAGCCGATTGGAAAATCAGCGGCATGAGGATCAGTATTCGAGGGCTTTCCACGAGCTGTGGGGACTGGTTATGAGCCTTCTACGATCGCCGCTAGCTCCGGTTCCTTCCGCCAGCCAATCACCGGCGTTGTCCACAAGCCCTCATTCCCCACCAGTACCGACAATGAAGAAGATATCACCGTCCGGATTCGCTTTGCTGATGTTAGGGACATCGGTTTCGTTGATGCTGTGTGGATCAGTTACTTTCTTTATAGGATTCATGTTGATGCCTTGGCTTCTTTGTTTGGTCATGGTTCTTTACATTGCTGGAATTGTTTCTGCGGTTTCCATGTTATGTCGTTCTACTATTTGTTATGCCATGGCCCCTCTGCTGCGGCGGAAGGAAATTCCTGGTAGTTTTTTTATTTTATTTTATTTTAGAGGATACTGTATGCACGGGTTGTTGTCTTTGGCATTCAATATTACGTCTTCTTTACGTTTTGATTTCATGATTTGGATGTTTCATTTTTTACAAACATTCGTTGTGTTTTGTTATCTGATTCTAGGTTTTGTGATGCTTTAATTCTACTAAATAGGTCTTTTACAGAGCAGGAATTAAATCCCTAGAATTTGCAGAATAGAGCTTCGTAATGAACGACTGGCTTTCAAGGTGAATTTTGATTCTCCTGCGTTTTATATCTGGAATACTCAGAATGCTTTAAATTATTAAACTTTATGCGTTGATCTTCAATGCGTGCTTTTAATGCCATCAATCGTGAAAACTTTTGTTGAGACTGAAAATATGTCTAAGAATTACCTAAACGTAATAAATGCATTTGTTTTGGGCACTCACTGAGATTATGGGTATGGCAAGTTCAGCATATGACAAAAATTGCTGGTGTGGAAGAAGGCAATAGCTAGTAGTGGATTGTTTATACAGTTGTTGGCTGATCAAACTAGCTGAATTTGATGAATAATATGGCAGCAAACTAGGTGAGTTTACTTTGTTGTATCTGACATCTCTGCTTTTCAGCATTCATTTGTTATGAAGAGACTGAATATTTGTTTGCATGAAACTACCTTTGCCTTTATTTTGCTTAATATTTTGTGATAGGCATTGCAGAGTGGAAGCTGATGCGGGTGATTGGTGCTGCATATACAAGAGAGTTTAGCAGGTTTCTTCAAGTATTAATGCTGATTATATTCTTGGTCTAGTTGAAGCATTTAACTCATCAATGAGTGTTCTTATTTGCCACTGGAAATGGGATGCTTCCCTTCTCAGGTGCTATCCAAAATGGAAATGAATATGAGAAAGATTCAAGAAATTGAGCTTTCTTAATAAGCCTTTTGATTTTAAAAGATGCATGGCTTGTATAATATTAGAGATTATGAAACTCATCCTAAACTTGTCTCCAATCTGAGTTCCAGTTGAAGGGTATTTCTAGGGACATGTTGCTTCAGCGATAAGGTGATGGGATTGGGATGGGAGGACTGAATAAGATATCATAGGGATTATTTGCAACATCAACTTTTCTGCATCCCTTCTATTTTATAATTATTTTTAATTCATAAATATTAATTCTTATATATTTATGAAAAAAAAGTCATACTTTTTGAATTTAACATAAATATTATTGTAATAAACATATTACTTCAATTAATTAATTTGCAAAATTTATTTTTATATTTAAATGTTTGACTAATAATTATTAAAAAATATTTTTATTAAACATTAAACATTAAATAATATATATAAATGTTACATTTAATTTCAAATATCACAGGTAAATTAAATTAAAATTTAAGTAATTCATCTTTAATTTTAAATAAATTAATTAGATAGTTTCCTAATTCAATAAACCTAATTAGAATAAATAAAAATGTTAATATTATTTTAAAATTACTCTATCAAATATAATATTTATTATAGTATATGTTAATTCTCATTGAAAAATTTTATTATCAAAATTTATTAATTTTAAATTAAAACTATACTTCTATATAACATTTTAAATAATTATTTAAAACATTTAGCTTTAATTACTTTGTAAAACGTTCTAAATCTTGAGTAATTAAATTTGAGACTTACCATATACAATCATATGTAATTGCTATATACCATTAATTTATAGAAGCCCAATAATTTATGAAGTCACGTATAAAATAATTGATAAATCAACCCACAAAGATAAAAATAAAATAAAAATAAATAAAAATATTTTTATTTTTATTTTTATATAATTAATAAATTGATCTCATAAAAATCTGAAATTCTCCTATAATAAAAATTCGAAAATAATCCACCAAAATTTTTAATAAAATTATTTTATATAAAAATAAATGAATCTTCTCCACTACTAAAATTCAAAAATTCTTAATCTTTTTATTTTCCTTCAACCCTCCTTACTTTTCTACTCAAATTTCTTTTAGTCGCCTTCACACATTCTAGAATTTTACAAGATATGTAATCAACCTTTCAATAGTTTTAAGTGGGTCTCCTGATTTGGTAGTGACTTTCTTTTCTTTTTAAGCTTTATTGATTAATCTCTAAAAATTATGATTGTTGCTAACTTCTAGAAATTTAAGATTTTGATTTTTCTTGTAATCCATTAGGATTTTTTTATGGTAGTTTTAATTTTTTTATTAAATGAGTTTGTGATGATTTTATATGAGATTCTAACATCTTGACTAAGTAATAATTTTAGAGGTTAATTAATACAAATCATTGAAGAAATTATGATTAATTGTATTTATGGTCTTGAATTTCTTGAATATTGACTAGAAATTTAATATTTTTATTCAAAATAATTGTTGCTAGTGTGATTATTGTAAACCTTCGTGAAAGCTTTTGTGCTTAAAATTTAAATTCATTTATTCTAAATGTTTAATAGGAATGGAAAATATTTTAATAGAAAACTAATAGTAAAGTAGAGTATTTTCTAAAAGAAAGGCTTAAATTTATTCATTTTAAATGTTTAATAAGAATAAAAATATTTTAATAGAAAACTAATAGTAACATAGAGTAATTTCTAAAGGAAAGGCTTAAATTTATTTGTTTTAAATGACGGCTTGTGTTGATTTTGTTAGTTTCTATTGCAAGTGTGGAAATACTATTTTGCAATGACATTTTTGAAAAAACATTTGAGGAATCGAATTAGAGATTAATGGATGAATTATTGTTTGACTACATATGTTGAGAAAGATATTTTAACAACATTGATAAGGAGAAAATAATTCAACGGTTTTAACATACCAAAAAGTGTCGTTTTACAATTATAAAAATGGTACATATTATTCAAATTTATTTGATGTACATTTTCTTTTAGTTTCCATTTTAATAGTTTTGTAATGGTTTTACATTTAACCAACTACATTGGTTTACCCATGATTAATATTATGCATTAGTTTATATGACTAGGGATGGCAACTGAATGGGGCGGGGGCAGATAATGCTAAATCCACTACTACTCCATAATTGGCACGCTCTACTCCACTACTTACTGCGCACCACTATGGATATATAATCTTGAAAATCACTCCCAACTTCATGGATGTTGGATGCATATATCCCGACCCATTGCATCCCAAGCAATTTAATTTTTGCTAGTTATCTTTAATTTTTTTTTCAATCCTTTTAAAATCAAATAAATATTTAAACATATTCCTCCAAAAATATTTTCAAAAATATTTAAGCATAAAATATATTGTTTTTCTATATTACATTATTACCTTTTTAATAGTTTATACATACAAGAATAAAATGATAAATTTATAGCGCGAAGTGGGTCAGAGCAGGACAAGCAATTATCAAAATCATTCCATACTTACTATCCGAAAGAAAAAATTTACGTGCTTCCCTTCGTATCCACTTTTCAAACAAAAAAATTCGTTCCATCTAGAGCAGGTTGGATCGAAATTCATAGGGCAGTTCGAATTTTACTATCTCTATATATCGCTTTTATATATATTTTTTTAAAAATGACCTTACAATCCAATTTTTTTGCTTTTTTTTTCTTCAGAACCTAATTAGGTTTTTATAGAAATCAAAGTTAACAACTAATTAAGCATAGCAAAAGAAACGACACGAGACTCGGATGAGCAAAAATAATCCAGAAGCTCTACTCTCATATTGTTTTGTTTTGCATTAAAATATACTATAAGTACCAATAAGTGTTATGTGCAATATTGGTAAGATACATTATATTTTTAAGGAGAGACACAAGTTCGAATTTTGGAGACAGCTTTGTTGGGAGGACAAACCCCAAACCCTAAATATAGACTCTAAAATAGACATAAATAATACCAAAATATATAGACCATAGGTATTTCTACTCTTCAAAATTTTGAAATTTAATCTTTTTACTTTTATCTCTATTTTCCTTTATTTTTCAAATTTCAAAATTCATATCCAATTGTTAACACTATTTTTTTTTGTTAAATTTGTTGTTGTGACATAAGTAACAATCAATGGCGAATGTAAAGGGGCAAGCAGGATCCTGAACCCCCCCCCCAAAAAAAAAGAATAATTACAATTTTTCTCTCATATAAATTATTAATTATAAATTTATATACAGCGAAATTGCACTTTGGCTTCACAAAAATGAAAAACATTTTGTTTAGTCCTTTTCAAAAATGATGTAATCATAAACTAATATATGATAAAATTATATTTTGACTTCTCAAAATTTATAATTCAATTTCGACCCTCCTAATTCACCACGGTAAAAATCTAACTAAAAATTGACACAATGAACCTAAATTTAATAAAATAATTTTAATAGTGTTAACATTGTACCTTAAATTTGAAATATGAAAAGTGAAAGGATTAAATTCCTAAAAATAAAAGTATAAGGATTAAAATTTAAATTTATGAAGAATATAGGAACTTATGGCATATTTTAACATTTTGTTTGTATTTTAACTTTGGTTGGGTCATTGGGTTGAGTTAGATAGAATTGGGATAAAAATAAATAAAACTATTAGGACATCCATTAGCTGGGCTAAGCAATTTGATTTAGCTTATAACAAAGATTCACCAACACAACTTGTTACTACTTCTAACCTTCCTCTATCAGGTGATTGGATTATATTACATATTGATGGTGTTGTTAAGACTATTGCAGGTTTTGCTGCTGCTGGGGGTGTAGCACGAAATCAGAATGGAGATTGGATCTTAGGGTTCAATCATTATTTAGGGGATTGTTCAGTTTTTGATGCAGAGTTTTGGGATGTTCTCGATGGACGGATTCTTCTTAAAAGATTCGTTTAATAAGGTTTTGATTCATATAGATAATCTAAAGGTGGCTAACACTTTCCAAAATAGACAATTGGCAGATCCAACCTCAGCTTTGATGAGAAGGATTTATCAGATATTAGAGACTATGGATCAATGGAACATCAGACACATCCCAAGGGAGAGAAATCAAGTGATAGATTGCATTGTTAAGATGGATTCTGATATGATAACTGAAGTGCAAGTATTTAAAGACGTATCTGAGCATATTGGAGCAAGTTTATGTGTTGGCAGAGTTAATGGTTTTTTTTTCAGCATATGATGGTTTAATTTAGTTTTCTTTTGCATTGTTTTTCTTACAAAAAAAAAACTATTGGGTCGAATGTAAAAAAATTAAAACAATAACTCAAGGAATTACTAAAACTCAGTTTAACCGGTTCAAATGGTTTTTATTTTCGAATTAATGAAAGTTTTAAATGGCTCAATCCAAAAGTGGTTCAACATCAATGCTCAGGCTGATGACCCAACTAGTTTTCAATTCAATTGATCTAATCGAACAATTCGATCTAATTTCAATAATACTACAAATAGTAATTAATTTAAATTTAATTTGAATATTAAATTTTTTATTATTAACTTATATAACTCATAATACCAACGATAAAAAAATTTCTATTATATTATTTTGGAAAAATTTCTTAGCCGTCCAATTAAAAAAAATTAGCCATTCATTTAATTTTTTGTAATACCCAATATTGGCGAGTCCTAATTTTGAACGAGTAGCTCGAAAGAATCTAAGTGGCACGGTCTTATCCACCCAATTGGCACTTCTGGCGTATACGTAGGGCACATAGCTAATGTTAGAATATGAGGTAAGGATTGCTCTCATAATTATGTGAATATGTACAAAAGAAGGGATTGGTAAGTGTATCAAGGATTCTTAGGTAATGAGGGTATCGCCAAAGGTAACACGCCAAGTTGGTCTAGTTTGTAACATCCCACCTGGTAAATCCCTAGTGCTCGAGTGTTGTTTTAGGAGTTATACACCAATTTGGACACAATTATGTTAGTTTTAAGTTATATTAGTAAGGGTAAATTGGTAATTAGTTAAATAAAAACAAAACAAATGAAAAAATGCTATCATCTTCTTCATATTTTTGTGTTTCAACTGAATTCTCCATGGAAGGGGAAGCTTGAATTTCGGGTATGATTTTGTGATCTGTTTTTAATGATTTTTATGTTTTTAAGATCGTTGCAACTAGGTCCAGCTAGCCTGTACCTTCGTTTTTGGATCTGTTAAAACTTTTGGAAGTTACCATTGATGAATATTGGTTGTTTATGATGATAATTATATATTTGAAGCTTTGATTATGATATTTGGTTGTTTTGTAAAGTAATTTTTGTTAGATTTTGATTTAAAGATTAAATTGTCAAAATGTCAAAATTTCAAGGTTTGATGGTGAATTTGATGTGTTATAGGGACTGTTAAAGGGCCTAGAATAATCGACTATAATTTGATTATGAGAAAATTGTCAATTTGATGATTTTTGGGTTAGAGGATTAAATTGCAAAAGTTGTAAAAGTTTAAGGAAAATGTGTAATTAATGAAAAGTTAAGGGTCATATACATTGAATGGAATGTGAAATATGTATGAGATTAATATATTTTATTTAATTATTATATAGATTAAAACTTGGGTCAGAAAGACTAATTGAGGAAAAGGTAAAATAGTAGATTAGTCCTTGTGTGTTGATCGACATTAAATAGTAGGTAAGTTCATGGTATTTCAATACATAAATGAATTGCTACTTGTGTTCTTATATTATGATTCTTTAATTAATATGTTTATAGAAAATTATTGTATGATTGTACATACGTGCCCCTGTTTGTACCTTGGTACCCATGATTGCACATACGTGCCCCTGTTTGCACTTCGGTACCCCTGATTGCACATACGTGCCCCTGTTTATACTTCGGTACATTGAATGCACTTTAGTGCCCCTATTTATACTTCGATAACTCTAAAACAACTATTATATGAACTATATTTATTTTTATTTAGATTACATGTTACACTATGCCCTTACTAAGCTTTGTAAGTTTATCGGTTCTTATGGATTGTTTTGTAGATAAATGTTGCTGATAGTTTGGAAGGATCATTCAACTGGCTCACACTATCCATCTAAGTTGTTAGTTTTTGTATCTCCTAGGGTAGTGGCATGTATATATAGATAAATATGTTAGTTTGGTACACTTTGATACTTTACCAAATTATGTCACTTGGTTATTTTAATATACTTGTAAATAAGGTTCTTTTTGGTGTAATTAGAGTGGTTTGAAGATGATTATTTGTGGTATGTTTTGGTACATATTTGAACTAGGTTATCAGGTATGAAATGAGGCAATATTGATATGTTTTGATAGTTGATGTGTTGACATAATTGTGGTGTCTTTGAATGGTACGTTGGTTAGATGATTTAGGGTGTCCAAAAATGGCATGTTTATGTGGTTGAAAATGATGTTTAAGTCCTTTGGATGTATGCTTAAATGGTTATATTTGTTAGGTGTGAATTGATTGTGAAATGGCTTGATTTTAAGTAAATTTTAGGTTCACACGGCCTAGGACACGAGTTGTCACATGACCGTATGAGGCACACAGCCGTGTGTTGTTTGAGAATTTATTAGGGTTCAAGTCAGTAAGTTACACAGGCGTGTGACATGACCGTGTAACCCTACTCAGTGAGTTACACAGGTGAGGACACGGGATGGGACACAGCCGTGTGTCCCTTGTTTGAAAGTTACACGGCCTGGGGTGATGTCACATGGCCTAGCCACACGACCATGTGACCTTTATTTCCAATTTTTACAATTTTTTTATAATTTTTCGTTTTGTTTCAAATTAGTCCTGAATTGCTTCCAAGTTATTTCTAGGGCCTCGAGGGCTCGATTTAGGGACAAAATGTATGAGAAAGAATGGTTTATAATATATTTAGATTATTAAATGTTATGATGTTTAAATGTTTCCAATTGTACAGTAATGCTCTGTAACCCTAATTTGACAATGGAGATGGGTTAGGGGTGTTACATAAAGTGTTGGTTATGTTCTAGTAAGATGGTTAGGAATGAATGATAGACTTGACCTGAAAATATTTATTTATACATATAACTGTGGATTGTTGTACACGTTTTCTTACAGCTATTAACCACCCATATGAAAAATAAAATAGGATTTTGACGTGTGACAAGTTCTTATAGGGATAAAAGTTGCATATTAGATAATTAGAAATGGGAAAGAAGGAGAGTTTTTCCTCCTTCATCAATAAGAATTTCTTTAGTCTAGATCTGAAGCAATCTGGAGTGCTTCCTTCTTTCACGAAGGTTGAGGTGTTGATTTGGATCTCCACCTATGAGAGCTTCATGCCAATAAGTGGTTGAAGCTGACCATTCGAAGGAAGTATGGATCTGGAGTTTGGAGCTGAAAAGGGGGTAAAAACCAAGTGAGTCCCTAAACTGAATCTTATATGCATATTATGCCTTCTAGAAACCTCCATGCTAATTGACCAAATTGTGAAATTTAAACTAGTAAAAATGATGTGATGACTCTGGTGGGGAAAGGAAGATTTATGATCCTGCATGTATGAATTGTATGAAGTTTGATGGTCTAAGTACAAGGCATGAGTCTGAATGATATGGTGTGCATATGAGTCGAAAAACATGAATATTTATGTCACAAGCAAGTCATTGTATTATAAGTCTATGCATGGTAAGTTTGTGTTTGTTTCTAGAGCCGTCAAAAGGGTCCGTTAGGACTAAAAACACGAATATCTAAAAGGACAAGTCCATGGTCATGGCGTTGAAGACCATACCATGTAAGATTGTAATTGGTGGGTTATGGTATCATATGGGAAAATTTAAGGAATGTTATTTCCTAATGTGGTTTTCTATGTCCTAGTATCACGGGCCACAGTTCAAAGCCCGTGACCATCGCACCAAATGCATCCAATGGAGGTCTATTACTCAGATGGAGATCATTTGGCCCACGAGAACTGGCCCGATTCAAAGAGCTATTAGAGAAGCCTGTCAGATTGAAGCCTGGTTGGCCGGATAATGAAGACATGGAAACGTAGGCTGATATGGTAACTAATCTTAGAAGATAGAGGGAATCATATCTTATAAAGATTAGATTAGATTAGATTAGATTAGATTTGATATGGCATATCTTGTAAATCCCTAAAATAAAGGGATATGGCTAATCTCGTTCGTCGATGTAAATGTATCTTGATCGTCGATTTTGAGGGCGCTCAACTATAAATAGAGAGCCTCCCCCTCAGTTGTACTCACTCTTGTTATTGTTTCATTATTCTTTATGAATAAGAGAATTGAGAGAATTTACTCAAACACTTTACGTGCGCTCTTTCTGTTGTTCTTTGTTGTTCTTCTTTTGGCATAAATCGTTTTCGCTCTTCAATTTGGTGCCTTGGAAGAGTTCTTTAAGAATCCTCACTTGAGTAAAGGCTGACTTAGGTGAGTTTGGACGAATGGATCGCCCAAGGCCGCACGGATTGCAAGACGAAAGGTCTAGCCCCGTGACACTAGGACGATGAGGGGCAAACCTCAGTAAGTGTGAGTCTAGGCAAATCCCTATCGCCTAAATCACCAGGAGAAGAAAAACCTTTATGGTGAACCTATTAAAGGACAGCCTTTGTGGAAAAACTCTAGAAAGGTAAGCCTATATGGTGAACATGTTAAAGGACAGCCTTTGCGGCAAAACTCTAGAAAGGTGAGCCTTTGTGGTGAACCTCTTAAAGGATGCTTTTGTGGCGAGACTTTGGAAGGAAAGCCTTTGTGGCGAGTACTTAATGAAAAGGATGCCTTTGTGGCAATCTCTGGATAAAGAAGCCTGTGAGGCTCTCTCTGAAAATGAATGCCTTCGTGGCGCCATATAATGAATGACCCTTGTGGCAACCATTTGAAAGAAATGCCTCTATGGCAGAATCTGAACAAAAAGAAAGGGACTCATGAAGAACTCTAATAAAGAGAAATTTGAAGTCTTCTAAAGGAACGACAAGTATGAAAAACTCTGAAAGAAAAGCCCTGTAAAAAGTGTTATTGCTAACCCTTTATAATAACATGATAAGAACAACGGGTCTAGAATGCGCCAGAGTATATAGTGAACCCAGAACATTTTGTCTGAAAGGCCCTCTACAATGGGAATGTTTAAAGAATCACGAAAGAATAAGATAAGGAATGCGAGAGTGGTATAGAGGATATGAAAGGCAAGATAGGACCTCAGTGCGAAACATGACTCCTATGGTACAATGAATAGAACCTAAGGAAGGTATCCGCCAGAGTTAAGTTGAAGAATAAAAGATAAGGAGTTAGATAAAACAGTTCTCAAATTAGACTCAGGTAAATGAGGGTTTACTCACTAAGTTTTATTGAATTTACTTCTGTGTTCTTACATCATAGACAATTTGATCGAGGTTAAGCTAGAAGGGACGACCCTAGGGCTACGCCCAAGGAGGGGCGCATTGGGCTGTTATGCATATAGAGCGAGTGAAGCGGCGTGTTTGAGTATGATAAGAACACTGTGATTAGGCTAAGCAAACTACTAATAAAACTAGCAATGTAGATAAAATATGTTGGCCAAATAAGTGATGCCAGTGATATTGTTAAAGGGCAAGATAAGTGTCATATATATATATTTGTACTTGTAAGTTCTCATTGGGTGAAAAGTTTTGTTAAATGGTTGTAAGTATACATTTTACACTAAGATGATTTGTTGGTTGGGCAACATTAATTAGTAAGATGTATAATTTTGAAAATTTTGTATGAACAAGTTTAATTAACGACGGTAAGACAGCAAAACACTCAAAATCCAGATCTGACGAATTAGATTGGGTCAAGCGTTACATAGTTACTGTGCAAGTGACATTCTAACAAGATGGTTAGGAATGAACGAAAGGATAAATCAAGGATACGTAAAGATTTTAGATTCTCGTATACGTTTCTCTATAACTGTAAGCCATTAATAAGGGCAGTTTTGAGAGTTAGTGATATGTGTCAAGTTCCACTATGAGAGTATGTGTTTTATTTATATTATGATGTAAGTTTTAAAAGAAAAAAAAAGAGTTATCTTCTTCCTTCTATTTGAAAACACCATTATTGGATTGCTCTGGAGTTGATCAGAGATCTTTATTATTGAGTTAAAACTAAGGATCGAAGTTCATGTAGAAAGTTGTTTCATATTTTGGGTAAGTATTATGGTCTTGCATGTTGACTTCTAAAAGAGTAAGTCTGTTTTTATGTGTGTGAACAGTAAGATAAGGAACTACGGCTTTGCATGGTGGTTATTTGGGTACCGGATATTGATATAAGTAATATGAATGGGTTTTAAGGGTATCCCTATGTCTTATAAGTAGTGATTGTTAGGTTTTCGTGTTGAATGTTTAGGATTTGGAGATTAAGCTATTGTTCGTGAGTGATAGGTAAGTCCCTAAGTCGACTCTTGTATGTTGCTCATTCTAGATACTTCTGTGAAAGATCATATAAACTGAAATTTGAAACTAAAAGGGGATGGTATGATGAATATGCTGATATATATATGTTGGATAATATTTGCATGTATAGTTTGTATGAATCTGACAAGTAAAAAGTATATGATGAGAAATCTAGAGTTGAAAATATGACTATAAGAGCATGTCTGATATGTCCGTTAAGTTTGGTGCAAATGCATGAAAGGTCTGTTATGTAAGTCTATGCCTGTTTACCGCGGTGGAGTCTAATAGGGGTCCGTGGGGACTTCAATCACGATCTCTAAAAGGAAAGCCCGTGGCCATGACACCATATCGTGTAATACCATAATTGGTGGGTTATGACATCGTATAGAAAAAACTAAAGGAAAGTTATTACCTAATGGGGTTCTTTATGTGACTTAGGGCGATGAGGGGCAAGCCTCACGAAATGTAAGTATAGGCGAATCCCTATCGTGAACATGTAAGAAAGTGGAAGCCTTTATGGAAATCCATGAAATGGAAGCCTTTGTGGCAATCTATGAAATGGAAGCCTTGTGGCAATCTAAGGAAAGAAAAATCCTTGTGGCAAATGATGAAAGAAATGCCTTCGTAGCGCACACAAAAGAACAACCCTTGTGGCAATCTATGAAATGGAAGCCTTGTGGCGATCTAAGGAAAGAAAAATCCTTGTGGCAAATGATGAAAGGAATGTCTTCGTGGAGAACACAAAAGAACAACCCTTGTGGCAACTATTTGAAGGAAACACCTTTATGGCAGACCCTGGAAGAAAGAAATGGTATTCTTGACGAACTCTGAAGGGATAGTATGTGTGGCGAACACTAAAGGGATAGTATGTATGGTAAACTTTGAAGGAATGGTAGGTATAACAAACTCTAAAGGAAAAACCCTTGTGGCGTATAATGTTACACTTTCGATAAGATAATCTAATGAGTTTTTTTTATGGTGAGCTCTATATAAGTTGTTGGGGTAGATCCTACATGGTCTTAAGACAATAACAGAGAAACTGGATTATGCTAAAACATGTGGCGAATTCGAAGTATGGGATAATTAGAATTGAAGAGAAAATCTGAGTAAGGGCCATGTCTAATAAATTGAAGAAGGTTATCTGTCTGTAATTATTAGAAGAAAAATAGTATTCTCTAGAAGGATCAAATCGTATAATTAAATAATGTATTTTCTACCTATGTACGCGATAATTCATTGATTCAAAGAAACGATGGCTTAGAGTATGTATGTAGGAATGATAGTATTTTGTCTATATAGGCCTATGGAATGTAAGTAATGTATCAAGATGCGAAAAGTAATGCATGATTTCAAAAGTCAAGGGTGACATCTAGGGTATGAAGACTAACACTCTGAGAAGGTATTCGCTAGACACAAGTTGAAGAATAAAGAACAATGATGGTGAATTGAATTACCAGATGCGAAATACAAAAAAATATTCAGGTAAATGGGGGTTTATCTCACTAAGTTCTCATGAGCTTACCTCTGTGTTTTATAATGAGACTAATGTTCAAAAATAAATATATATATTAATTATTACATATAATCTACGAAGATACTTCTATTTCAAATTTGCACAATTCTCAACAAAATTATCTCTTCGCCCAAGGTAGTTCCCTCTCTGAGCGTCACCCTTCTGATAATGCGGTGATTACTCAAGAAATTCTTCATTCCTACATCCCTATAAAGGGAAGAAAGGGTTAATGATAATTAAATTAGATTTAGAAAAAGCCTATGACAAGATGGAGTAGAGCTTTATTTGTAAAGTACTCACCTTGTTTGGTTTGCCATCTCATTGGGTTAAACTAATTATGAGTTGTGTTCCAACAATTACAACTTCAGTTTTATTAACCGGATCCAAACTTCTGGCTTTCACTGTGTCTCGAGGAATTAAACAAGGGAATCCCCTCTCCCCATATTTATTCATTCTTTGTATGTAATATCATAGTTTAATGATTCCAAAAGAGGTGGAATAACAAAATTGGTCTCCTATTCAAGTGTCAAGAAGTGGTCATTTGATTTCATATTTGTTTTTTGCGAAAGATGTTTTATTATTTGTAAAAACCAATGCCAAATCGATGGACACTATCAACCGAATCTTTCTTTGTTTATGACGAAGTTGAGTCAAACCATCAATTTTTAAAAATCTCGAGTAGTATCTCCCCGAAGTGCTCTGAAGCCCAAAAGACTTCTATTTCTCTTGGAATTAAGGATAAGGGAAACTTAGGATTTTGGTAAATACCTTGGGTTTCCTATGCATTATAAGAGAGTCTCTGCACGTGACTACGAGTTTATTGTTAAGAAGGTCCGAAACAAGCTCAGTTCCTTGAAAGCTAAACTCCTATCTCCTGTTGCTAAACTAGTGCTTATTCAGTCGATGATGGCTTCCATTCCAATCTAAAATCCACTCTCAACTGGATTACATTAACAGGAACTTTCTTTTTTTTTTGGAGGGGTGGTGACGAGTCTTCTAATTATGGTCACCCTATTAGATAGAAGTTAGTGTCACAATCTAAAGCCTCTGGCAGCTTGAGTATTCCACGAGCCAATATTAGAAACCAAGCTTTACTAGTTAAACTTAAGTGGCATCTAATCCAAGAGAAAGATGCATTATGAGATAGATATCTTTGAAATATCTTATTGATCCTTGCAACCCTCACTTTCTCAGAATGTATCCCCAATTTCGTCCTCTTTGAAAAACATTAACTAGTTTATCGAGACTAGAATTAGATAGATTGTCAGAGATGAAAATCAGGTCAATTTCTGGAATGATAATTTGATGGGATAGGACCTATTCGTAACCTAATTCATGGACCCTTATCATCCCTTGAGGAATCTTGGTCTATTGCTCAAATTCGTAATAGTTGGATGAATAATAGGCCTTAGCTACTTTCGATTCAACTTTTGCAAGATACAATTAATGCCCTTCTAAGTATTCTGTTACGAGCTGAAATGTTAGCAGGAAGAATTAATTAAAATAGCTTAAGTAAAACGAAGAGTTTTGGGGATTAGTGGAACGGTGCGTTTTGGTGATAACTGAAATGTGTCGCTTCATTGTTTTGTTATTTTCCTTAATATTTACATGTACTGTATGGGAAGTAGAGGTGCTCATGGGCCGGGCCGGGTTCGGCCGGCCCATAAAAATTTTGGCTCGGGTCCTAGGCTCAGGCCCATCCCTACCAAATATGGGCCTAAAATTTTGCCTGTGCCCACCTGAAAAAATCATAAGCCGGCCCGGCCTACCGTTCATTTTTAATAAATACCAAAATTTATTTTAAAAATTAAAAAAAGTATTTTAAAAAATTTTAAAAATATTTTAAAATTAAAAATATTTTAAAAATATTTTAAAAATATTTTAAGATTAAAAAATAATAAAAAAAGTATTTTAAAAATATTTTAAAATTTAAAAAATAAATATATTTATTATATCGGGCCGGACCGGGCCCGAGCCAAAAAAGTGGTGCCCGAGGCCCAGCCCATTTTCTAAACGGGCCTTGTTTTTTTGCCCAAGCCCATATTTCGGACCTATATTTTTACCCAAACCCTCCCATATTTTGGGTGGGCCGCCCGGCCCATGAGCACCTCTAATGGGAAGGTAGTTATCGAAATTTGAAGAAAAACTTTTAGTATCTTCTCTTCTTCTCCGAAAATATTATTCTTCTTATACATTTTTTTCTTGCTTAGTTTCTATCGTTTACTAAAGGTATCAGAGCTATATCGATCCCTTTAATGGAGGGCGGCGGTGTATCTACCCGTTTATAGAAAGAGGACGGTGGTATGCAACAAGAAATTTCCAAAATCCAAGAGGAATTTACTCACCTAGAGACTAAGATGGAAAATTGGCTACTGGAGTTTAAAGAGGAGTTTCGAAGGGATTTGTAAACTTTATTGAGTCAGTACTTTGGACCACCCCCGAAGAGTCCACCGGTGATGGGTACAACAGGTAAAGGGAAAGGGGTCTTGGGAGCTCCTCCTAGGTTTTTACCTAAAGAGTCCGATCCACCCCATGTTCAGACGGAGCCGTCATTTGCAGAAGGGGGTAATGTGCACTTGAGAGAGCAACCACTTGCATCGTGAGCCTGGGGAAAAGGTAACAGGTTAGAATGACCTAATTTTGATGGTACTGATTTTAGGGGATGGTGGACCAAACTAGAACAATTCTTTGAGGCTGAAGGTACTCTAGATGCTAACAAGGTCCGTCTTGTAATGTTGAACCTGGAAAGGCGTGCACTTGAATGGCATCATTTTTATTCTCAGAGAAATGAGGGATCCCATATGCTATCGTGGCTGGCGTATTTGAAGAGCTTGCAAGATCGTTTCGGTTTTGGGCAGTTTGAGAATCCGATGAGGGAGTTGGTCCACCTGAAGCAACAAGGTCCATTGAACAGTATCAAGATCTATTTGTAGGGTTACTGAATCAGTTGCATCTTCCTGAAACCTATGCTCTTAGTATTTTTATCAGCAATTTAAAGCCTGAGATAGGTCCTTACTTGGACTTGTTTGAACCTTCTACATTGCTGGAAGCGTTTTAGTTGGCCAGAAAAATAGAAGTGCTTATTTCTCATTCTGGGAAGGGACCAACAGCGATGGGAGTTAGTTCACCCAGAACTCTACCAGCCACATCGATCATTTCGAGGGATTCCTCTTCTCCTACCAGGACTATTTCTGGTGTACAATCTGTCAATAATATGTCATCCAACAGATCAGGGTCCAAAACTATATCACCAGCGTTGATGGCTGAGAGAAAATAAAAGGGGCTCTATTTTTTGTGTGCAGCTAAATACCATGCAGAGCATAAGTGTATGAAATCTCAGCTGTACCAATTTTTATTGGAGCCTTTTTCTGATTGTGAAGCTGAGGAATTTCAGGAGTGTTCTGAAAAGTTAGAAGAGAATGTTAATGAAGAAGATGGTTTCAAATCTCCTGTTATTTCATTACACGCGTTAACAGGACTGCAATGACACAATACTATGAGAGTGGCTGCCCAATTGGGGCCATGCTGGGCTATTATTGTAGTTGATTCTGGAAGCACTCATAACTTTATTGACACGAAATTGGTCAATAGACTATCCATACCAGTGATAAGCCAGGAGCAATTAAAAGTATCGGTAGCCAATGGTAGTTGCTCATTCACTAGAGGATTGTGTAAAGGAGTTAGATGGGAGGTGTAGGATCACACGTTCGAAACTGACTTCATGGTTTTGTCATTGAAAGGGTGTGACATGGTACTGGGGGTGCAGTGGCTACTGGTACTGGGGGATATCATATGGAATTTTAATTCCTTAACCATGTAGTTCCACTTAAATGGGCGATCTTGTATTATTCAAAGGATTATTCCTGGGTCACTGGCAGTGGGTAACAATGATCCAAAATGTTTTGCTATGATGGGGCAATCGTTGGGACCCTATACAGTAGTTTTGAGCTCACCCGAGCAAATAAAACTCTTGTTTCAAAGGGTTGAGGATCATGAGGTCCAACTTCAAAGGCTATTGGTGGAATTCGATGACATTTTCCATGTTCCAAAGAGGTTACCCCCTAGAAGGGTGCATGACCATAAAATCCCCTTAAAGGATGAAGGGGTCGTGATTAAGATTCGACCCTATCGTTATCCAGCTTTTCAAAAGACCGAAATGGAAAAGTTAGTTAAGAAGATGCTTCAAACTAGAGTAATTCGTGACAGTACAAGCTCTTTTGCTTCTCCGATTGTCATGGTTAAGAAGAAGGATGGGAGTTGGAGGTTATGCGTAGATTATAGGCAACTAAATCAGTATACAATTAAGGACAAGTTCCCTATTCCTATCATTGAGGAGCTATTAGATGAGTTGGGGGAAGCTAGAGTTTTTTCTAAGCTGGATTTGAGGTCGGGATATCACCAAATTCGCATGTGGGAACTTGATGTGCTTAAAACTATATTTCGGACACATGAGGGGCATTATGAGTTTCTCGTGATGCCCTTTGGCCTCACGAATGCCCCTTCTAGTTTCCAAGCTCTCATGAATTTCATTTTTAAGCCATGGTTGAGGAGATTCATGTTAGTTTTTTTTGACAACATTCTGGTGTATTCAACTTCCTGGCAGGAGCATTTGCAACACTTGAGGACAGTTCTTCTCATCCTCAGGGAACAACAGTTATATGCCATGAAGACAAAATGTTGTTTTGGGTTACCTCAATTTCACTATTTGGGGTATATATTACATGCGGGCACTGTTTTTATGGACCCTACTAAGACCGAATGTGTATCTTCTTGGCCTGTTCCTAAATCATTTAAGGAGTTGCGTAGCTTTCTCGATCTCACGGGCTATTATAGGAGGTTCATTCGGGGTTATGGTGTGCTTGCTCGACCCTTAACCAAATTGTTGAAGAAGAATGGTTGGGGTTGGTCAGAACAGGCCACAGACGCTTTTCAAGCACTTAAACGAGCCTTAAGTTCTGCACCAATGTTGATGCTTCCAAATTTTCAGTTGGAATTTACAATGGATACGGATGCTAGTGGGTTTGGGGTTGGAGCGGTATTACAGCAGTAAGGTAGACCTCTAGCCTTCTTTAGTAAGGCTCTTGGGGTGCGTCATCAGGCCTTGTCAATTTATGAGAAGGAAATTTAGCAGTTCTGTTAGCTGTTCGGAAGTGGCACAGTTATTTGATGGGTCGACACTTTAAAATTTGAACGGATCATCATAGTTTAAGGTTCTTGTCCGATCAAGTGGCGGTTACCCCGTTTCAGCAACGTTGGGTGGCTAAAATGCTGGGCTATGACTTTGAGCTTGTATACAGGAGGGGAATAAACAATAGTATTACAGATGCTCTTTCTCGACAACCTCAACTAGAACATTGCCAACATTTCCAGATTTCAGCTAGTTCGGTGATCTCGAGCCTCCTTGAACGAGTGCAACAATCGTATGCCGAGGATTACAGATTAAGGAAGATTATTCAGAATATTCAACAGCTCCCAGGTCAGGACCAGAAATACTCTAGGGACGGTCGATTTTTGCTTAGAAGAGGAAAGATTGTTGTGGGACAGGTTCCACATTTGCGTCAGGAACTGTTCTCTCATTTTCGTGACAGTGCGATAGGCGGCCATTCAGGGATACATGTCACTAGGAAACGGCTCTCAAGCCTACTGTATTGGAAGGGTCTCACTACTGATGTTAAGAAATGGATTTGGGAATATGTTGTTTGTCAAAAATGTAAAGGTGAAACAGTAGCTTTCCTTGGGTTGTTACAACCGTTGCCAGTTCCGGATCGTGCTCGGTCGGTGATTAGTGTAGACTTCATCGAAGGACTTCCCTCTTCAAACAGAAAGAATTCCATTTTAGTGGTGGTTGATCACCTCACTAAATATGGCCATTTTATAGCATTGTCTCATCCTTACACGGCCAAAGATGTAGCTGGTGAGTATCTTACTCATATATATAAACTCCATGGCATGCCTGAGTCCATTATATCAGACAGAGATAAAATTTTTGTCAGTCGTTTTTGGCAAGAGCTTTTTCGACAATCGGGAACTAGGCTTCTCATGTCAACAGTCTACCAGCCCCAAACAGATGGCCAGACGGAGGTACTAAATCAGTGTCTTAAAAATTATCTACGTTGTATGACGGGGGAAACACCGGCTCAATGGTTCTTCTGGCTACCACTCGCTGAATGGTGGTATAACTCGTCGTTCCATTCTTCGATCCAGCTCACCCGTACGAGGCTTCATATGGCCAACCTCCGCCGACACACATGTCTTATCTAGTAGGTGCCTCTTCTGTAGTTGTGGTGGATCGCAGCCTACAAGCTCGAGAGGCCGCAAGGAAGTTACTTCATTCATGCCTTAAAAAGGCTCAGGCTCGTATGAAACATTTTGCTGACAAGCACCGTTTGGAAATAAGCCTTCAAATTGGTGACTTAGTCTACTTAAGATTGCAACCTTACAAATAGCAGTCTCTTCGAAGGGTCATTAACCAGAAACTATCTCCCAAGTACTATGGACCTTTTCCTGTTATCGGGAAGGTAGGAGCAGTGGCTTATACTCTTCAACTGCCGCAAAATTCACGGATTCACCCTACGTTTCATGTTTCCCAACTGAAGAAACACATTGGTTTGGCCGCTACTCAAGCTCAATTACCCCTGGTAGATGATCAAGGTGCTTTGCCAAAGGAACCAGTCCGCATTTTAGATAGAAGGATAGTCAAGAGAGGAAACCATGCAATAACTGAAGTGTTAGTCGAGTGGGTTAATTCTTTTCTAGAGGATGCGACATGGGAGCCACTTACTGCGATTCAGTCCAAATTTCCTCGAATACTGTTGCGAGCTGAAATGTTAGCAGGAAGAATTAATTAAAATAGCTTAAGTAAAACGGAGAGTTTTGAGGATTAGTGGAACGGTGCGTTTTGGTGATAACTAAAATGTGCCGCGTCATTGTTTTGTTATTTTCCTTAATATTTGCATGTACTGCATGGGAAGGCAGTTACCGAAATTTGAAAAAAAACTTTCAGTATCTTCTCTTCTTCTCCGAAAATATTCTTCTTCTTCTCCATTTTTTCTTGCTTAATTTCTATTGTTTGCCAAATTCTTGTTTCACCTAATGTCTTGACATGGATTTTATCTGTCGGGAACCTTCAAAAATTGGAGTTTTTTCTTTGGCAAGCGTTTATCATTTCATTCTCTCTTGTAGTGACCCTAATCTCGTCTTTTCTCATGGAGTTGTCTCTAGTTTTTGGACGTCATTGTAGAAAGTTCGTCTCCCACCAAAATTGAAAATTTTCCCATGGAAATGTGGGTGGAAAGCTCTCCCCACTAGATCGCTCATTTCTTTTCGGGGTATGAATTATGTTGATCTTTGCCCATTCTATTCTAATAATCAAGAATCTGTTGTCCACCTTTTACGAGATTGTCACATTACCCAAAATTTATGGAGGGAGGTCTATCAATGTAGCCGATTTAATCCCCCTTTGTTTAATAGTTGGGAAGAGTGGTTGCTGAGTAATATTACCTCCAAAAATTGGATCCAACACCCATTGATTCCTTGGTACATTATTTTTACTATCACTTTGAGAAATTTGACTGTGCCACAAGGCTTTAGTTTTCTCCAACAATAGGCCATTACGAGGCTTTGTATAGCGTATTCTGACCAGTGCAGGAGAATTTGTTGCCCTATTTGTACTAGTGAAAAAAATATAACATTCCAAATGTCATTCCAGTTGCATGGAAACCTCCTCCATTGAATACTGATAGTTCATATATTGGGAACCGAGAAAGTCTAGTGCCGATGTTATTATCCGTGTTCATCAGGCAGTTGAGTGATTGGCTCTTTTTGTCACATCCCTAGAGCTACTGGCGTTGAGGCTGAGCTGTGAACCTTGAGAGACGATCTAATCTTAGCTCAACAACTTAACGTAAATAATCTTTAAATAAAAGTCGATGCCATGGTCCCGTTTTATGAATTCTAACCCTTTGCAACATGCCTTTCATGAAGGGAACAAGTGTGCCAATGATTGGAACTCACATGGGAAGTAGTTTACATCTGTTCTCTTAATGATTTAATTTGTGTTTGTTGACCCTCCTATTTGATTAGGTCATTTGCTTTTCGACAATGCCCATGGGCAAATTATGTATCCAACCCCAAATAATACTTGTTCCTTTTTTTCAAAACAAAATCCATGTATCGTACAAGATAAAAAAAAAAAAAAACCAATGAAATGCTATAATATAAGAACAAAATTTTATAAACATGATGAACCTAAATAAATTTAATTTTTTGTTTACTAAACAGCTTCTACCGTGCCTGCTTCCGAAATATAAGTTCCGCCACCAATTTCAGTAATTAAATTTAGTGGCTATAAAAGAAAAGAAAATGCTAAGATGGAAATAGAAATGCAATTCGATACCGACAGCAATATCCAACCTCAATACTGGAAACAAAAGTACCAAACCAAGCCAAGACTCGAGAGCTCTGCCAACCTCTCAAATGGAAACAAAAATCTGTGATTTATTGATGGAAAATCTGTTTCAAAGAGCCATAAGCTTTAACTAAAAACAAGTCTTTAATCCAACATCCAACATTCATCCAATTCAGAAGACTGCGTCCTCAGCCAATCACAACAACGTCTCTGAAATATGGAGACTGGAATGGAAACCATCATACCCACCCACATAATTAAACCAAAAAATATTTCCATTTTTCATTTAAAATGTCTAAAAGATAACCAGATTTATAAATCCTTGAGATTTGTATTCCCATCACCTGATTAATCGTAGTGATTTCTGTCTCTTCACGCGTAGTTTAACCTGAATATGTCATTCAACACATAAAAGCTTCCTTGTGGTGTTGGCATCAAATGAAACATCTGAGACCAAAATCAAACCCAAAATCACTCAGTTAATAAAGCTTGATGTCAAAATATCACAACCAGTTCGTTGCAAATAAGCTCCTATACTTTTGTTACACCTAAATTAGCTTTAACTTTCCAACTTTTAGGTAAAAATCAATCTCTCATTTGAATATAGGCAAAAATCAAGGGTAAGAACTTGCATGGGTATAAATACAAGTATTCAGGGCCTTCTTAAAAAAGTACTTTTTTCATAGTTTAGCCATTAGATAAAAACAGGCCCTTATTGCACAAAATTATACAGAACGTTGAGCCATAAATACGTATCAAACTATATAAGTTTGCTCTACGAGAAAGCAAGGCATATAAGTCACAAGGAAAATCATCAATGTCTACAGTTGAGGAGAGATATCACTGGTTTTTCTTTTATATCATGCTCACGATAGAGTTGCCAAGAAACAACATTGAGAAGATGTTTGATAATCTTTCACAGTATGCAATGTGACCACCCACCATCTATTTCTTATGCGAAAAATGTAATAGGCAAGCATAAAAGATTAAAATACACAACCGAAGGCTTGCCTATGATAAAAAAAAAACTTCAGGAACGAAAGAACTCTTGATTGCTACAATTATTTATAACACGTAAACATACAGACAGGAATCATAGACAATCTTACAACACTAATTTTAAAATTTTAATTAGATCCTTATTTTATCCAGATAAATAAATAAGAATATGGGGTAACGGTGATGTTTGTAATCTCAAAAAATCATCACAGACGACCATCTAAGTCAACTCCATATGCAGAGCCACATAGGGCACAACAAATAAGAAATAGCAGGTGTTCCATCGGCAAGATGGTGGATCCAAAATATCTATATCTTTGAAAATTCATGAAATCGACATTGTTAATTATATCGAGTATACCATACATGTTTCCCTTATTAATTCAATTATCAAAAGGAATGGAAAACAAGCGATCACTGAAATATAATTATAAACAGCAGAGAGTTTTATATGCATTAAACAGCCAATTCAATTCTTAGAATCCTGAAGAATAAATAAAAAAAAATTCAAGAGGGAGTTGCAGCAGATCAAAAACTCACTTAAAAGATCCATCACTAACAAATCGAATCGCGAAATTAATATCATCAATAACACCGATGAGATCAACAGTGTCACACAGATTAGCCTTAGATCGATCGCTCAAGTACATATAAAAAACCCTAAAAAACAAAATAAAATAAAAGATGCGAAGAGAGCTACCTGGCTAAACTTGAGAGCATGTTGTTCGCCGGCGAGTTGTAGTGTTCCAGAGACGAAGACGAGGACGCCGCCGGCGCCAGATGGCTGGCAATCAACGGTGGTAATATTGTGCTTGCACTGCTGGAAAGGAAGGCTGGTTAGCTTAGCGACAATGCTCTGAGAGCCTTGGATCTTTTGACCTTCAAAGGTCAACATGGAACCTTCCTGGTAGAGATTGGCTAAACCGGCCCGGTTCGCATCGAATGTCGAGTAGTAGTGATCGACAAAAGCCTTGGCTACAGCGTCTGGATCCATCGATTTTTCCTTTTGTTTATCAGAGTTTGAGCCGTCAACAGAGAAGGGCAGTGACACAGGAATTAAGAGAAGCGAGACCAGCCGAGCCCATCCAAAATTGTGTATTTATAGGAGGATTCATCTAGCGGCTGAATTTGAATCATAAAAATCTAAAGGACAAGGGGATGCCAGCGTGTTCTTTCTTTCTTTTGGATCGTTTATACACCCGCTCTACTGTCTATCAGTTAGCTGATCGTTCTTTGCGTCAATCTAACGTAGCCCAATCGTTTTTCTTTTACCTAATTTTATTTGAAGGAAATTTTGAAATTACCTTTTTATTATGGCAAATTACATATAAAAGCCTTTTTTTTTTAAAAAATTACCAAAAGGGGCCCGGTAAATAATTATTTACCGGAATGGTCCTATTTCCTCGAAAGCGCATCCACGTCAGCGCGATGTCGGGGGCGTGGCGAGAATGCGTCCACGAGGAAGCGTTTTGCCTACGTGATGTAAATCGCTCCTTCAAGGGCGCACTTTATGTCAAGTAGGCAAACGCCTCGTGGACGCGCTTTTGCCCGTGTCTCCTACGATTAGGGTTTTGGGTTTGTCAACTAAATTAATTATAATTTTTTCAAAATTGGATTAGGTTTCGTGTTTATTATTTTTAAGAAAAATCAATTAAATTAGGGTTTAGGGTTACTTGAGTAATTTAATTAAATTTTTTTAAAAATTAGATTAGGTTTAGAGTTAAGGGTTTTAAGGAAAAATCAAATAAATTAGGGTTTAGGGTTACTTGAGTAAATTAATTATAAATTTTTATAAAATTAGTTTAGGGTTAGTGTTTAGGGTTTTTAAGTAAAAACTTAAATAAATTAGGGTTTGGGGTTTAAGGTTACTTAATTAAATTATTTGTTAATTTAAAGAAGCTCCCACGTGGACGCACTTTTGCTACAGTAGCTCTTGAAAAAATAATTTCGAGTAGACGTTTTTGAGCAAATAGTGTCAAAAACGCTTTAACCAGGATGCTTTGTCAACAGAAGTACTGAAAGAAGCTCGCACATGGACGCGCTTTTGCTACAGTAGCTCCTGAAAAAGTAATTTCGAGTAGATGTTTTTGAGCAAATAGTGTCGAAAACGCTTTAAGCAGGATGCTTTGTCAGCAGAAGTACTGAAAGAAGCTCCCACGTGGACGCACTTTTACTACAGTAGCTCTTGAAAAATTAATTTTGAGTAGACGTTTCTAAGCAAATAGTGTCAAAAACGCTTTAAGCAGGATGCTTTGTCAGCTGAAGTACTGAAAGAAGCTCCCACGTGAATGCGCTTTTGCTACAGTAGCGCATGTTTGGCCTGAGGCTATAAATGATGCAATTTTTTTCTCAGATTGCATAAGTTACAAAAAAATGAAAGAGGCTAAGAATGATAGAAATTGAAGATGAGTGAACGTATTACTGCTGTTATTTACTATGATGGTGAGGTTTGCCACACCGAGAACGGTGTTGTTTTTTTATCGGAGAATACAGTGCGACTGGTTTTTAACCAGAACATAGATTTGACAGAATTTCGTAAAAGAATTAGGCATAAAATAGTCGAAATGACGCCAATGAAAGTTCTGTCTATTACGTATCGATTTTGTTCTTCTGTTGATCCGGTGATATATGACTCGTTCGACATAAAATGTGCTTGTAGCTTGGAGGCAATGGTGCAGACTCATCTCGCTAGTGGAGCGCCCTATATTGAATTATATGTACAATTTATATCGCCAAATGATGCACTTGCGACTGGTGTTCGAGATGTATACGCGACCCCTGCCCGACACTCGGTTAGTGGGTTACAAAACACGGAATAACCCATGTTTGGTAGCGGTGTGGAATACACAACCCCTGCACGACACTCTATCACTGGATGGGACATGCAGCTCGGTGGGTCGATGTTTGATACTAGAAATACGTACTAAGGAACGGCATCAACTTCTAGTGGTTGGCAATCTACATCCAATTGGGGACATTATGAAACGCCCAAAAGAAGGGATGATGTACTCCCTATGATGTCCACCGGTGAGGGGACCTCGTATGTTGCAGATGATGGTGGGTTAGAAGATGACTCTGATGCAGATCCACCTCGAGAGCCCGGGCCCAATGGTGCAGAAGTTGCATTATTCTCTGAACCGGAGCCTATTCCAACCGAACCTGAAGATGTTGTAGGGGGTTCAGATGAAGAAGAAGATCCACGATTCAGGGCATACTCACCTTCAGCTCATATGTATAATGTCGATCTGTCTGCAGATGATGCGTTAGAGTTTCCAAATCTACCACACTGGTTGCGTGATCGTACAAGTTCGGTATTGGATTTGGGTGAATTTGAAGTTGGTAATCAGTTTTCCAACAAGGATAGTTTTATTGGTGCTTTGAAACAACATAGCATCAATAACGGCGTTAACTACCACGTCGTTAAGTCCAAAGCTGATAGTTTGAGGCGAAGTGTGCAGTGTAAGACAGTACATGTTCATGGAAAATTTACGCCTCGTTGAGGAAAAGGACAGGGTTATGGGAAATTAAAAAGTACAAAGGTCCACATACCTGTGCTGTAGGTACAGTATTTAGGGTTTTTGAATAATATTGTTATTATGTAATGTTGCATTATTTAATGTACTCCGTTTATAGGTATTTCACAAGATCAACCTAAGATGGATTCAGCTATGTTAGCTAGCTTGATACTACCCATGGTGAAGGCAGATCCAGGACTTCAGTGCTGGTCTTAATTGCCAATATTCATAGCCAAATGAGGTACACGCCCTCTTACCGCATGGCTTGGATAGCTAAGCAGAAAGCATTGGAGAAGATGCATAGTAGGTGGGACGCTTCATATAATGAAATATAGCAGTGGTGTCAAGTGCTAGAGAGATACGTCCCAGGTTGCATAACAGACCTTCAAACGAAACATGCGTATTACAACGACCGACTGTGGGATGTTTGACGCACTTCGTTATCCATGCGCTCATGTAATTGCAGCTTGTCAGAATCTCCATCTGGATCCGATGAGCTATGTCGACGAAGTGTACAAATTAAAAAACATGTACAACGTCTGGAGACACGTATTCCCACCGGTCCCAGATGAACGTAAGTGGCCGTTTGTATCGCTTGCTCTCTTTAAGCTGTTACCGGATAGAGAATTGCGTCTCAAACCAAAGGGTCGACCTTGCTCAATTAGAACACGTAACAATATGGATATCCGAGAAACAGCCAGTCAACAGAAGTTGTGCGGATGGTGTAGGAACCCAGGCCATACAAGCCGATCATGCCCAAATCGCAATAGTTGAACGTTATTGTAAAAAACTTTGTATTATTTATATTTTTTTAAATCAAAAATTGGTACAAATATTCAGAATATTGACTTGTTTAAAAGAAAATCTATTTTATTAAAAATATTAAAGTAAATTACAATTACTTTATTCAAAACAACGTTTTATTTTATTAAATGAAATAATATAGAAATATTCAACATTGCCTTATTTAAAAGAATTTCTATTATATTAAAAATGTACAAGTAAATTTCTATTTTAGTACATGAAATAATATAGAAGAATTTCTATTTTATTACATCAAATAATATCAAAATATTCAAAATGTTTGTACAAATAAAAATAATCTCCGTGTTCACGGATTCAATTGCCACACGACGATCACTAAGCGATTACGCATTGGATTCCTCCTTTGTCCAGCTTCCGGCGGGGGTTGTGGTTGCTCCAGCGGGGATTCTGGTTCTTCCGGTAAGTGAAACCCATACGGTGATGGGGTTTGGTAAAAAGAAGAGCTCTCTAACGGCCCCTCTTACGATCCTTCGTGCGATGCTGGCCTATACATCGGCGGTCCACTCGGCGTAATAAAAAATGGAGATGAACCAAGCCATTGACTCCAACCTACCATAGGACTAGAAAAAGGAAACATATAAGGGTTAGGATACATAAAAAGGCTAGGATACGCACCTGGCATCATCTGAAAAGGCTGTACCGTGGGTATCGTTGGTTGAACTGCTGGGTCGGGTGACTGTGTTGGTGCTGTTGCTGGGCCTGGTGATTGTATGGGCGATGATGATGGGCTGGGTGAATGTTTGGGACTCGTTGTTGGGCTTGCGTCGTTGTCCCTTCTTCTTCGATTTAAAGGGCGACGTCGTTCCCTTTGGACACGCAATTGCCGCTGCCTCTCCTTCGATGATAGTAAATACGGCTTGCCATAGATCTTAAACCATGGCATGTATTCCGGTACGCTCGCTAACTCTAGAACGATGATCGATTCTGAGTTGGTATATAATCATACCGATCTTCTCACATTTGGATGTAGTGTGACCAGAATCTCGGCCAATCCGTATGCAATTGCCGTAGGTCGATTTTGTGATGATCATCCAATACCTCAGGTGCCACGGGAATCGATTGTCGAAATCCAAATTACCGTAATACTCTGTTCGACTGGTGCATCTCCACAGTCGCAAAGTTGACCAACGGGACTTTCACATGCCAAGCGTTTGGATTTTGGAAGTACTCATCCGGAATTACTGCCCGAATTACTGGATCCTCGTATGGTGTCTATTGAAACTATATGACCATGATGGAAATATTAGTTATATACTAAATACTAAATACCAATCGACTATCTCATGATGGAAATATGTATTTTATTTAATACTTACTTGTGCTTTCGACTGTTGGTCTAATAGAAGCCGTATATCTTCAAGAGAGGTAGGTAATCGAGCATAACTTACTGGATGGTTCCACCTCATTAAATAAATTTTTAGCATTCGATTATATTTTAAATCTACGTAATAATTGTAAAATCTAATATAAAATTTACCTCGTTATGAGTGGGAATGTATACGGGTGGTCCATTTGAGGACGTAAAAATAGAAAGCGAAACCGTGCCCATGACTGCAGTAGTGACAGGCAACCTTCGATTTTTGCTTTATTCGGTTGCGTTGTCCTGCACATCTCCCGGTACAATGTTGCCAACACGGCAGACCCCCAACTAAATTCACCAGCTACTCGAAAATCAACGAGTTTCAGAAGCCATCTTAGATGTACGAGGTTTCGTGACAAGTCCGACATCAGATAACCTCCAATTATCTGAAGAATGTATGCCCGAGCATATCAGATTCTTTCTAGTTTGGTTGAATCATCATCCGGATCTGGGAATGTGTCTCGTAACCAGCCCATCTCGATCCAACCTCCGTTAATATTCTCCAGAATAGCGCCTAAAAGCTCGTAGCATACCGCTTCCCAATCACCAGATTGAACAGTCCCGGTGACTGCGTATCCGTCCACCGGCAATCTCAATTGCAAATTGACATCTTCCAAAGTGATAGTGCACTCTCCACATGGAAGATGGAATGTATGCGTCTCGGGTCTCCACCTCTCAATCAACGTACTGATAAGTTTCGGATTCAACTTGCACCCTCGGTCTACCGTCGCAACGTGCCAAAAAGCCGCCTACGCAGGTAATTCTCTACCAACGGTGATGAAGGACCATGCATATTACGGATATAACATTGCAATATCCGATCTATAGACTTTTATAACAAATAATAAAATAATAATTATTTAAAATTGCATAAATAAAAAATTTTAAATAATATTTAAAAATTAAATTTAACACTTACCATTTTCATTTGTTTGACGGATATGTGCTTGTCATCAAGACGAATCAATTCTCCGGCCATTGCTAAATTGGTACAAATTTTTACGATTTAAAAAAAAAATTTAAATCTTTTTTAAAAATAATTAAAAAAATTAAAGCTCTTTTAAATAAAAATTTGAGAGGAATTTGCGAGGAATTTGAGAGAATATTAGAGAGAAATTGAGAGAAAGGATTTAGTTGTGAAAAAAATGAAAAGGGGGTTTATATTTTTTTTTACTGTTGGGGGGGTCACCAACGGTCAAAAAAGTAGCCGTTGCTACTGTTCACGCGCGGGCAAAACGCGTCCCTAATGGAGCGCTTACGTGGCAGGAAAACGCGTATTTGAGGGAGCGATTTCTGTCCACGTAGGCAAAACGCTTCCTCAGGGATGCGTTTTCCTGCCACGTCCCCTGACATCGCACTGACGTGGACACGCTTTTGGGGAATTGGGCCATTACGGTAAATAATTATTTACCGGACCCATTTCGATAAATTTTTAAAAAAAAGGGCTTTTATATGTAATTTGCCCTTTTTATTGAAAGAAGTATTATTTTTGGAGTAAGAAAAATATATGTTTTTATCTCTAAAATTTTTGAAGTACCTACTAGATTTTGGAGTATTACTTTCGGCTCTCCTGAAAAACGGTGTTGGGAACTTTTAAATATAATAAGAGAAACAAAATTACCTTTCGAATAATATTTATTACTCATTAAAATTATTGGTTTTAGCAAATTCATTACTAAGTTGATGATTAAATTGAGAGTTACACTAGTTCAAGAAAACACTTAAATATAATAATAGATATTATTATTTAAACCCTAAGCGAGTTAATGTCAAGAGTCAACCAATCACTATCTCGATAATGAAAATTACAAAATATCCTTCCATGTATAAATCAAGTAGAGTAAATTGCACCATATTTTCCCAAACTTAATTCTTACATTAAATTTGTCTCAAAACTTTAAATTACAACATCAAACTTTTGAGATTATATCAATTGTATCATTCAATTATTAAAATCATTAATATTATCATTAAATGTGACGCATTAAATTTATCTTGACATAATTTAAAATTAACAAAAAAACCATAAAATGAAAAAAAGTTAAAAGTAAAAAGAAACGCAAAACCAGACAACTTTTGCCCCATAAATGTATAAATTAAAACTTAAAAATAAAAAGTTAAAGATAAAGATAAAAAGATATATAAGAGAGTTTCTTTTAAGCTTCTACAAAAGCTTTAAATCTCTAAATCAATTGCAGTGCCAAATCGTGGTAAATTTAAAATGATGCAAAATCGTTTTTGTGGTGTAAATGTTACACTCTACACTTGATATGGTTGTTAAATTTGAATGTCAGACATCATATTCATTATTAGAGTAACTCAAACTAATTTTATACTAAGAAATAATTAAAACATCATTTAAAACAAATCATTTTCAAATAATTAAAATTTATATTTAAAAGAAAAAAATTAAAATGGTTCCTAGGTTTTTAGAGGTGTTCAAGATTAAATACGCATCTCTTCGGGGGTCGAAAAACCTCAAATAAAAGAGGGACCTTCTTCTGACCTTGTTGTATCGATACAACCATGGACTTGTACCGATACAAGTCCCTGGTACTATTCACTTTTGCTTACTAAATTACTTGTATCGATACAACTAACCACTTGTATCGAAACAACTTTGCTTGAACCCAAAAATAACCTCAAAGCACCCCTATTTTGACCCAAAGTAATACCTTAATTAAACCAAAACTTGTATTACTCAAAAATGATGTTTAAAACACCATTCCCACTCACATTAACATATTCAAACACTATAGACACAATCATGATCAAGAAGAATCAAACTTAGCCAACAAGCAAGATTATTTGGCAAGCAAGAAACTAATTATTCATATACATACCTTCATATTTCTAGTTCTGATTTTAACCATGACTAGATTATTCTATAACATATTCAATATGATTAACATAACATACAATTAAGCTTAGAATACAAAATCTTTCATGTTATTCATTTGAAATCGGCAAAATGGTCTCCAACAACTACTTGTACTCTAGGTACATGCCAAGACACTTCTAGTGTTTACTATGAGCAAATCAATTTTAATGGAGCTGAGTTATAACCTTCGGATGCCTTTGAACTGTACGAACATGATCAAACATTGTTGACACCTACGTACAGAACAAACATGTCTGCATGCTGAGCATTAGATGTAAAGTGGTGCTAGTATAATTTGAATTCAATACATAATATATAAAATATATAAACTTGTTATTAGTATACTATATAATATCATCTAATCAAGTCCACAGTGGAAAATCAATATCTCATAAAATTATTTGCTTAAACTTTCTCAAGAATATCATAATTTCAATCCATTTATCATTTGTTAGCTTACCAATGCACCTTCAGATCTTTGCATCTCATTTTCATACAGCAAATAAAATTAGTTTATTTATACAATAGAACATGGCCCCTAAGGCTTTTAACTAGTAGTAAAGATGGTCTTTCACATGCTTTTCATATGTTTTTATTCTTGTTTTCGATCATATTAATACGCCTATAGGGTTGACATTCTAATTTCATGTATCAAATATTTCGGTTCATTTTATAACATCATTTATATCTCAACTCTCATTAATTAATTATCAATTAATGAGTTCAACCAGAAGTCATTTATATATTTCAATTACAAATCATTTTGTATTTTCAACCATATTATAACCTAATTTTTAGTGGTATCAAAAATGCAATTTTGGGACCCTATTTTCATAAACCAAGTTCATAAATATAAAATAGGAATATTTATAGAGTTAATATAAGAATGTAATAAAGAATGGTCAATAAATTTAGCTAGTAAAATAGTTAATTAAAGTTTAGGATTAAATTATAAAAGTCCAATTGCTATTGAGTTTTAATTAAGAAAATGCTTGAGGACCTAGATTGCAATTATCCCAAAGACCTGAAATGGTAATTAAACCATTGTTTTCTTAAAGTTAGTGGATGATGATAAAATTCCCATTAAGCTTAGTTGATAGCTAGTTTATGATGATTAAAACATGATTAGTTAATTAAACTAGATTAATTAATGAAAAATTAAAGTATAAATAAGTAAGTTAGTGGGATTTTCATCATCTTCTCTATTCTTGAAACCGTCCATACTTAGGAAACTTAAAGAAGAAAGCTTTGAACCCCTCCGACATTCAGCCATCAATTAGGTAAGAAAACCAAGCCTTTTTTTTGTAAATTTTATAGATTGATTATAGGTTCCCTAATGAAAGAATGTGAAATTGTATTCAGATCCGAAGCTAGGAATCGAAAAACATGCTTATCCCGAGTTTAGGGACTAAACTGAATAAAATGTAAAATATGTGTGTAATAAAAAAAGAAATTAATTAGGATCATGCATCTTACAACATTGTTGTTGTGAACCAATTAATGGCTATTGTGTGTTAATATATGATGTTCATTTGGTATGTATATATACATTTGTATAAAACAATAGTTGGATAAAAGTGGAGCTAGTAGAGAAAAGGTAAAAATTGTAGAATAGTCCCTAAGGAATCTACTTGTTTTGTGTCTTGAAAGGTAAGTTCTTTCCTTGTTTAATAGGTATGCTTCCTTGTGGAATATTTCATTCCTTGCTTACATTAAGATTTTGGTGGAAATTGACATATTTGGCTAGAAAATGTAATTGAACTGAGATGAAATTAGATAAGTGTTTTACGCTATATCTGTTGATTGTAATTAGAAGAATGACAAAAGATATTAAATGCATCATTAAATGTATGTGTGATTCATTTTCAGATTCAACTGAAGGAATTTAGAAATTGATATGTGATAGTCACTATTTATGTGTATAAAAATATGAATTATTGATGCCCATGTGAACTTAGTAAAATGCTAGGATACAATTGGCATTCGAATAGAGTCATATGTGTGATTGTTTAAGGGTTAGTTGATGATGTGGAGATTATGATATGTTATTTCAAGATCCAACATTTGCTGCGAATTAACAAGTATTCATTGTCTCTACGGAGACTTCGGTATAGTGGAGGGATGTATTTGAATATGCATATACATTTGATGCCTACAGACTTTGCACTTTGGTGCCTTGGTGTGGTGTAGTTTATGCTCAGATGAGCTATCTTGGTGTGGTGTAGTTCACCTATCGCAGTTGAAACTGTTAAATTAAAGTTTGGTCTTGATTAAAGATAAGACATTAATTAAAAAGATTATTTTGAATTAAATTCCACGGTAAGCAAGGGTATCAAGTTAAGAAGTTTTTAGTTCATAAGGGCTTTACTATGAATTATTGAATCTTGTGATTTGATTGGTAGACAAGTTGAATTTCAATTATGGTCCCATTACATTAGAACTAGATGGTATAATTGGGGAACAACATGATTATAGATTAAATAATTTTATATTGAATGTTAGAATTGGTGAACAAAGGTGAGAGGAGTATAAGTAGGAGAACTGAAGATTTTATTCTTCATTATCTTGTTATGGTATTCGTCTTCTTCATTTTTCCTTTTCTTTTTCTAGAATAGTAAGGAAGTAAGGAGCAGTTTGCATGAAGGAAAAATAGACGGGTTAGCTTGAGAAATTAAGAATTTGGCGAGCTGGTAACTTTTCTAACCTTTCTATACCTTTTGGCTGAAGGGAAGAGGTAAGAAACTTGTAAGTTGCGGTAGAGTTCATGGCATTGAACATAAGATCTTAGGTAGCTTACAAAAATATTCTGCATGTTAATGAATTTCGATTGTCTCACTTATGAATGCTATTATTTTGATTGAGAAATGATTATTTTGTTTAGCTAACTAAGGAGGAGGTTAGAGTGACAAAGGAAAGGCAAAGCAAGTGTAGGGTTCTAGGATCTGAGTGTTTTGTGAGTGAGTTTTTGAACTCCAACTTTTATGTACATTTTGTATGCTGCAAGGTTATGTTTTGTTGAAAAATTCTATTGCATAATCTGGAGATGATAAACTTAGTAGCAGCTATGTGAAAGTGTTGTCAATGATGTTCTGTTTGATTGTGAATATGTGGTCTAACTTTAAGACTACTTGCGTATATAATTGCTGTTTGCATAAGCTGTTGAAGTATTAATTGGTAGTGAACTATTGTTTGTTTGTAAGTCTATGGTTATTGAACGAATGTGGTTAAATGGTATATGAATTGCTCTTTTGTTGGTAAGCTGTAAAACTCAAAGTTGAAGGCATGTTAATGTAGAAATGCGTATGCCTTCTTGATATTAATTGAATGAAGTATCAATTTTGTGACGGGATGTTAATTGAAAGAACTATTGGTGTTGTGGTGGTACGTTAAATTAAAATAAGTATCGGTGTTGTTGTGGGATGTTAAATGAATGAAGTATCAATGTTGTGGCGAGATGCTCATTGGAAGAAGTATCGGTGTTGTGGTGGGATGTTAAATGAATGAAGTATCGATGTTGTAGCGGGATGTTAATTGAAAGAAGTATCGGTGTTGTGGCGAACTGTTAATTGAAAGAGAAGTTTTGGTGTTGTGGCGAGATGTTATTTGAAAAGGACCGGCGTTGTGGCAAGATTTTTGTCCAAGTCGCAAGTTATGGCAGTTTTTTGGGACTTGTCCTTATGTATACAGGCTTGTGATAGTCTGCAAGACTTGTCTTCAAGCGTACAAGCATGTGTCAGCACCAGAACAAATCTATATGATAATAAACCAAGCATGATCCACTAGGATCATCCGTGAAACATGAATCTGCGTGTAAAAATTCACTAAGTATGTATTCGCAAGTGGGTTTCTCTAAATGAGAATTCGGGGTTGTGAGTTCTCCAAAACCACCATTGAAACAAGAGTTCGCATGGATTACCATCCGGGTATGAGTTCGCTGTATCGACATTAAGTATGAGTCTGTAAAGACTATATTACAAGCTAAGACAATCTGTAGGACTTGTTCTCAAGATCCTAGGATAAGTCAGTCCTCTAGGACTCCGCTATATGGAAATTAATAGAAATAAGTCTGCCAAGCAAGTCTACACAAACAATTTCGCATAGTGCGAGTCTGCGAGACTAAGTTCTCTAAGCACAATTGCATGAGAAATATTCATCTAACGTGAGTCCGCAAGAATTATCTTTAAGAATAGATTTGTATATATGAGGACATGTATGAATCTGCAAACCTGAGCCTGCAAGTATGTGTCCACAAACAAGAATCCACAGGCATTTGTCTGGTGTGTATTAGCCAAGTATGATTTCGCCAAGATTTTTCACCTGTATAAGTTGCATTGGGTAAATACACCTATACTTATTATAACATATATGTTCGCGGAGAGTGAAGGCAAATCGTCTATTTGAGCATAGTGTATTGTATGCTTGTTGCTTATATTCTTACGTGATCTATTTAACGTATTAGTTGTCTTTATGCATGACTTATATTCCACATAAGCTGTATGTGTAGATGGGTAAACATCATGCAATCTCACTAAGTTCATCTTGAACTTAAAATGTTCCTTGATTTATTTCTTTCATGTATCAAAAGTCATTTTGAACTACGGGAAAGGGACTAAGCCAAAACCTTCTGTTTTAGTTGTAAGCCTCTTAATTGTATATTTGTAACATGTACATATCAGGGCAATCCACAGGCTAGTAAACTAAGAATATGGTTTTACTATATTTAGCCAAAAATCTTTTAAAAACAAGAAAATATGTATGGTTGGATTAAATATACATTTTGTAAACTTTTAAGTATATGTCAAAAATAAAATAAGTTCCCAACTAATGTTATTGCACATTCTAGTAAGTTGAACATTTCAAAATCGTTTAAGTATTCAATAATAACATCTTGTTCGAGTCTGGTGACCGGACCGAGCAAGGGGTGTTACATCACCTGCATGTTCGAGTTTGTTATTTAAATTGTAATGGTATGAATTAGTAGTTTAATGATAGTATATGAAATTTTGATAAACTTATATGAATTGGTACAAATTGATGATGTTTTTGGGACAGGTTATAATGTCTAATACATATGGATACCTATGTTTCTTATGCTCACCTGTTGTGACATTATGTGTCATGTTCTAGCTAGATGTATGCCTAATCTTTTCGTAGTGACATGCTCACCTATGTGCAAGGTAAGTATTGTAAATTCTAGTATAACTTACTAAGCATTAAATGCTTACCTGTCATTGTTTTCCTTAAATGTAGATCCTTAATCTGTGGAACTCACAAAGTCGAATTAGTGTGAATACCACGCTATCATCAAAATGATAGAAATATGTTCATTTTGGTACCTACTATTTAGGTGACATGCAAATCCTTCCTGTGTTTATTTTTGTAAGCTCGTATGTTTTACATTCTATGTATGATTTAATTTTGCTACTATGTTATAACTTAGCACATTATATGTGGTATATACGTGTATGTTAGAGGTTAGGTTGGGAGTTAATGAAGAGTCACTCCAGTGGCTAATGCAGCTCGCCAGGTTCGGGTTGAACCAATTCGGCCGGGTTTGGGTTGTTACATTAGTTGGTATCAAAGCTAGCTAGGTTCGCCAGGCTGATTATCCGATATGTAAGTTCACTGGAATGGTGAGACAAGTTTGCTTGACTTGGCATAGTAAGCTTGCTAGTGATGATAAAGTAAGTCTATCGTATTACGAGTAAGTTTGAAGTACTATGTATGTGTGACTTTTTGATTGGGGTAGGACTGGGAACATCGCCTTGGTTCGATTGTACTTTTTGTAGGATTACGCCTCAAATTATCCCTCCGCTGTTCCCCATTTCAGTAATTAGTAGTTTTGGCGAACTATGTTCACAAGTATGTCTATAAGTATGGATACCCAATTACATGTGTTTGATTCCTTACCTAAGCTAGTGTCTCGTGTACGTTTAGAGTAAGCAAGAAAGCCTCCCTGTAGAGTGAATGCGAACCAAGTGAATGAAACTGCCAATCCCTTTAAAGGTGATAGGACTTCGGCTACGCATGAACGACTTTACAGGGAAAATGTTCTGGAAAATGGCATGGAGCCATTAGTGCAAGCTATGAATGGGGCTTTTCAGTGAGTTGCTAGTTCCAAAACTGCACCCACGAACCGTGGATTGCCACTGGAATGTCTACGAGCTTAGTGGTGTTACAGGTTCTGATCTTACAAAGGTAGAATATCGTCTTGAGGGTGTTGTGAAAATCCTTGAACAGATAACGTGTTTTGATGAAGAGAAGTTGGGATGCACTGTGTCCTTACTCACCAGTGAAACCCATCGTTGGTGTAACACTATAAAGCAAGGAACTGCTGCGAACCGATTAACATAGGAGTTATTTTTGGGAACTTTTAAGAACTTCATGGGCGAGTAGTATATAGAAGCTTGCAAACGTGAATTCATCAATTTCGTACAATGTGAGCTGTATGAAACTGAGTACGAGGCAGAATTTGAACGACTAAGCCAGTACGTAGCCGAGATGGTCTCGCAAAAGAAGGATCGTTGTCATAGATTTTTCTTTGGGCTGCATCGTGATATTCAGCTTTACTTGGTGTCTCATGATACTGTGAACTTCGATGAACTTGTTGACAAAGCTAAAGCCATCGAGAAGTTCAAGGCTTTACTAACTGAGGTTGGACCAACAAAACAAGTGTCTGGGCGAGTGTTTAAAAAGGATCGTAACTCAGAAAATTCCAGCAGAAATGTTAAGCGAAGTTTTAGATCAGACCATTCACGACAATGGAACAATACCCATGATGGAAAGAAGGGTTCACACAAGTCTGCGAGTTGGCTGCTTTGCGAGCATTGTGAGTGAAGACATCTCGGTGAATGTCGTAAAGTGATTGAGGGATGTTTCAAGTGTGGATCCAAGGATACTTAATAAAAGATTGTCTAGAACAACAAGAGAGATCACAGGCTTAGACTGTGACCCCGACTCAAGTGCGAGCTAGTGCTCGTGGACGAGGAAAAGGCAGGGGTACTGAAATAAGACAAGCTGGGCAGCGAACTTTGGCTCACATTGTTGTGACCCAAGATGAGACACGAGGCCTCACACGAGTCTATGATGTGAGGGAACCACATGAGCAAGGTGCCACCGACGTCATTACAGGTACCTTTACTCTGCAAACTATTCTATTATTTTCCTTGATTGACTCTAGTTCCACGCACTCGTATGCTTTAAGAGAGCTAGCTTGTGAGTTGGGAATCCCTTTAGATATTATAGATAATGGTGTGACTATCACTAGTTCGTTTGGGGACAATGTGTTGGTCAATAGAGTGTATCATAGGTGTCTACTAATGATTCAAGGATAAGTCTTCTATGCAAACTTAGTGAAGTTTCCATTCTATGGGTTTGACGTAATCTTGAAATGGACTGGTTAATTGAACATGAAGCCAAGATTAACCTTGAACTGAAGAGAGTCACCTTGCGAAGCAATAAAGGCGGGGAAATTTTTGTAGTTGGTGAGGAAGCTCAATACATGTTTAAAATGGTCTCGGGATTGAAGGAAAAAAAAGATGCTAAGAATGGGTTGCGAAGTCTATCTCGCTTTTATGATGGGTTTGCAGGACATGGAGAAAAGGGTTCGCGAGATACGAACTGTGAAAGACTTTCCTGATGTGTTTCTTAATGAGTTACCTAGGTTACTTGATGAATCGAGTGTTCCATGAATACCTGGATCATTATGTGGTGGTATTCATAAATGGCATTCTGGTGTATTCATGAACTGGGGAAGAGCATGATATTTATCTATGAGCTGTGTTACAAGTTTTGTGAGAGAAGTGATTATTCACAAAGTTAGCATGTACGAGTTTTGGCTTAAGGAAGTCACATTTTTGGGGCACATAGTTTTACTTGAAGGGGTTTGTGTGGACCAAATGAAAATTAAAGCCATTGTGAAGTGGAGATCACCAAGAAGTGTTATTGAAGTACGAAGCTTCTTAGGGCTCACAAGGTTCTATCGCGAGTTTGTTGAGGGGTTCACCACTATAGCGGTGACCTTAACAAAGTTGCTTCAGAAGAAAAAAGAGTTCGTATGGATAGAAGAAAGGCAGCAGAGCTTCAATAAACTTAAGACGATACTGACCAAAACACTTATGTTGATTCAACTAGAACTAAGGAATGAATTTTTGGTCTATAGTGACGTGTCACACACAAGGCTAGGATGCGTGCTGATGCAAGAAGGGAATGTGGTAGCTTATGCTTTTAGGCAACTAAAGGTCCATGATCATAACTACCTAAGCCAAGATTTGGAGTTAGCAGCGGTGGTGTTTGCACTAAAGATTTGGCGATACTACTTGTATGGCTAGAAGTGTACCATCTATATAGACCACAAGAGTCTTAAGTACTTGCTCATGTAGAAGGAATTAAACATATGACAAAGAAGGTGGGTTAAGTTGTTGAAGGACTACGAGTTTAAGATAGAGTATTACCCTGGCAAGTCAAACATGGTAGCTAATCTAGTAAGTAGGAAGTCAATTTACGAGCTGCGAGCTCTATTCGCTTAGTTAAGTGTGACAAGTGATGGGGGATTGCTCATGGAATTGCAAGTGAAACTAACTTTTTTATAGCAAATTAGGAAGAAACAAGCCTCTGATGAAGGGTTGGCGAACAAGGTTCGCCAAGTGGAACAAGGAGTGCGAGAAGACTTTGCACTAAATGAAAAAGGGGTACTCTGTTTTCGTGGAAGATTTTTTGTGCCCAATGAAGAGGAGCTCCAACGTGTTATTCTTAATGAGGCACAAATAGTCCTTATGCAATACACCTAGGAAGTAACAAGATATACCATGAAATTCGCGAACTCTATTAGTGGCCTGGTTTGAAGTGAGTTGTTACAAACTTTGTGGTGAAGTGCCTAACTTGCCATAAGGTTAAAGCAGAGCATTAGTATCCTTCAGGACTACTCTAGCCACTTAAGATTCTAAAGTGGAAGTGGGAAAGGATCACTATGCATTTTGTGTCAAGTTTTACACTAACTAAGGCTTCCTTTGGATTCATTTACACCACAGTACGTTGGAATTTTTTGCCTTGATTTTCAATCTTACTGCACCACAGTGAATTCAAGGGCCTTTTGGATTAAATGAATTCCATCATAGCGAGAGGTTTCTGCTGCACTGGATGGCCTTATCCTCACTGGTGTTAAAAGCTCCAGTCAGCTCTATCTGGGGCAATTGGTATTTTTAGTAGACAAAAATACCCATATTTTAATTTATTATTTTACTATCTTAGCCTTAGATGTTAAACTAATTTCTTTCCCAAGCTTAATTATCATTTTATCTAATAAATAATTTAAATTAATTATATAATTCATTAAAATATTGGAAGATACATTTTAATATTTTATTAAATAAATTTATAAATTCACATATTTTAATAATTTTAAAAAAGTAAAATAATTTAAAAAACTTCTATTATATATCAATTCTAATATGGCGTCCTTAATAGTCATTTTTTATTCTCACCTCACCGACAGCTGCGTTTGAATCCAAACACACACTCCACTATTGTTTCTAATCTCACTGCTAGAGTATCCAATCTCACTGCTATAGTAACTAATCTCACCACCACTGCTGTTTTTAACCTCACCGGAGTTAAACACACCGCCCATCCAAACTAAGCCTAAGACTAAGAAGAAAGTTATTTGGGTAATTTTAGATTGCCTCATAAAGAGTTCACATTTCTTAGTTGTTTGCATAAGCTATACACTACAGAGGCTCGCGAAAATTTACATCGTTGAGATAGTGAGACTTCACTGCGTGTAAACTTCCATTACTTTCGATCGAAATCCTCGATTCACTTTGAAATTTTGGAAAAGGTTGTAAGAAGCTTTGGGTTTGAAGCTTAAGTTTAGTATGACGTATCATCCTCAAACAGATGGCCAGTCTGAAAGAGTGATACATGAGCCAGAAGATATGTTGCGAAGATGTGTATTGGAGTTCGCAGGAAGCTGGGAACATTATTTACCTTTGGTAGAGTTAGCATATAACAATAGTTACCAAGTAAGTATTCAAATGGCCCTTTGAAGCTTTGGATGGAAGGAGGTGTCGAACACCTCTATGTTCGGCTGAGTTAGATGAGAAGTGAATAGTTGGACCTGAGTTGGTTTGCAAGACTAAGGTAAGGTGAAGATGATATGCGAGAGGCTAAAGACTGCTTCAGACAGGCAAAATTCTTATACTGACTTGAAACGATGAGATGTTGAGTACCAAATGGGCGAGCATGTGTTTCTTAATTTATTGCTATGGAAGAAAGTCCTAATGTTTAGGCACAAAGGAAAGTTAAGTCTGAGATTTATTGGTCTTTATGAAGTGGTGGAAAGAATCGATCCTGTAGCATATTGACTCAAGTTACCCCATGAACTTGATCGAATTCATGATGTGTTTCATGTATCTATGCTGAGGAAATATTGTACAGACTCATCTCATGTAGTGCCAGTTGATGATATTGAAGTACGATTTGATTTGTCATAGAAGGAAGAACCAATGAAGATTATGGCTCGCGAGGTGAAAGTCTTGCGAAATAAAATGATTCCCTTGGTCAAAGTGTTGTGGCAAAACCATAAGACTAGCAAAGCTACTTGGGAAATAGAAAAAGCAATGAAGCAACAGCTGTTTGAAAGAGAACATTTCAAGAACGAAATGTCTTAAGTGGGGGGAAGTTGTAACATCCCGAGATAGGGGCTAGAAGTTTTACCCTTGGAAGTGAGGGTTCACAAATGTTTTGACAAACTAGGGGTTCAACAAAAGAATATCAATAAGGAGTTCACCAGAGATACGATGAAGTAGTGTGCGTAAAAAGATACGATAAGGGGGCGTGCCAAATTCATTGCAAGTTGTGTTCGCCAGTTGGTTTGGCGAGCTGGGGTTCACCAATTGGTTTGGTGAACTGGGGTTCACTAGTCAAATTAGAGTAAGACTTAAATTAAGAAATTAAGATATTGTGTATCTAGGATATTTTTCATTCACGCAACCTTCTTCTAAATTGACTAGGGTTTCCTAAGTCAAGTAAGGTATCCTAAGAATACTAAGACACCTAGTGCCTATAAATACAACCCTTATTCCATGAACATTCTATCATCGATTATTCTATTGTCAAGTCTTTATTTAGAACCAAGTTTGTAGAAGCCAAGGTAAGTCTCTGTCATGTTAGGGTTGATTGTCAGGAAGCTAAGTTCGCTCGTAGATTTGTGTATGTTCTATTTGTTTAGTAATTTATGTATATTCATGCATGTATCTTGAGAACTAACCGGACCATATACTAGGAAGGATAAAGGCAAAGCAAAACCAATTTAAAATTCTTAACTTTTCGGTGAGTGTTTAGGGTTCGTTACTATGTGGGAATTTCTATATTTTCCAAGAACTTTGGGTTTTTAAACTAAGTCCCAAGAGTAAGCTTTTCTATAAAACTTTTTTTTTCAAGTTATGTTTTATGTGTTCTCCTATGTGAGCCTATGTTTTAAGACATGTTTTTAAACTACAATTTTATAAATTGTGTTTACGAGCTTTTGTGTGAGCTCTATATGAAAAAGTGCTTTTATGGAAGCTTATATGTTGGATATAATGGCATGCCATAGAATTTTGAGTACTCATCTGTAAGTTTGTGATTTGGGCGTCAAGGCCTTGGGACATGTGGAAGGATAAGGGAATGTCGAGCTATGCTCCATTCACAAGGACTTGTTGGCGTATAGGAGGGTGTTTAGCTTCTCGCTACACTTATAGGACATGTTAAGGACTCTCTGTGTCACAAGTGAAGCATTATAAGGAGATCCGTTTATCCAACAAGAGAAAAGTGCAAGTGATTATGAACAAGTTTTTTATTAAACTGTTATTAACAACACAAGTATAAGAATAAGAATAAGAACAAGAATAAGAAAAAGTACATGTTTATGTTTATGTTTTAATTTTTCCTTTCAGAAACAAGCCAAGTTTTTAAATATGATTTCCAGCAAAGTACATATGAATCTATTTTCAATGTTATATGTTTTTCTGACAAGCAGGTAACTGCGAATTGGGTCTTGCACCCTTACGACGAGCCCAGCTCGCTAAAAAATTTTTGAACTAAGCTTTTGTTTTGAAAACCATATTTCTTCAGGCATGCTTTGATGATTCCTATATATTCAATGAGTTCTCAATGAACTCACCCGCTCTTCTCTTACTTCGTAGGTAAGTAGTTTGTGAATGGCAGTGGCGAGGTAGATGATCTGGGGGAGGCTAATTCCTGAACAGATATCTGCGAACCTAGAAAAAAGGCAATAGGGTTGTTTTTTTTAGTTTAGTTTTATTATAGTTGCTACTGTTATTAAAAAAAATTCTTTAAAGTTTAATTTCACTTTTGCAAAACCTTAAATTAAACCCTTGTTATTAAATTCTTCTTTTAGTTACGAATAAATTTTAACGTTCATTATTCTTCCTTGCATGCGTGCGATGTTGTATTCTTTTAATTTTGCCAAAGTATGTCTTAGTACTAAATGCAATTCAATTGGATTGTGAAGTACCGTTTTATGCAACCCCTGAATGTTTGCGACCCCTAAAACACATGCAAACCCTTAGAAGTGGTAATCTTACTATTTTACAAACCCTATAAAAAGTATGAAATCCCTTGCATGAACATCTCCTTTTGTTGTGATGCCTGTTTTGTATGCGAACCCATGATGTTTGTTTATGCTCGAACTTAGGTAGTATGTGAACATTTAATATTTTGTGAACATGTGTTATTTTGCGAACTCATGTTTTATATTGTTATGCGAACCTATGTTGTCATGCAAACCTTAATAATAGGTTTTATTTACTTGTATTTATGTTTGAGTATGCATACCTTAAAATTCCATGTTTATTTCTTTCATGCGAACCCTTAAGTTTCACTGTTTAGGTGACATGTGAATCCTTCCTCTGTTTATTTTTGTAAGCTTGCATGTTTTACATTCTATGTATGATTTAATTATGTTCTTGTGTTATAAATTAGCACATTATATATTATATAGGTTAGGTTGAGAGTTAATAGAGAGTCACTCTAGTGGCTAATGTAGTTCGCTAGATTCAGGTCGAACCAATTTGGCCGGGTTTGGGGTGTTACAGAACATGAAAATATCAGAATTTAAAAACAATGAGGTCCCTTTTGTTCTCAGCCTGAAGGTTCAATGCCAAATTTCAATATTCTTTTGTAGCACCACCTGAAGCAAGACATGATCATTATGAAGCACCATCAGTTGAACAATATGAAGCACCTCCTGAAGATCAATATCAAACACCACCTAATGATCAATATGAAGCTCTATCTGCTATTTTAAATTTTGAATCTCAATCCCTAATTCAATTTGAAGTTCCTTCATATGCAACAACTAACACATGGTTGCCTAAACTACATGTATGTCTTTCAGCACCGTAAACCAATTTTCTTTACTAAATCACAATTTTTTTTCATTTATGTTTAATCTTTTCTTTAATCATGTAGATAAGAAAATTTGCTTCAATATGTCAAAATGTCATTCTAATGTATTACAACACTTAAAACGACATAACTACACATCTTAATGAAGTCACTACCATTGATTCTAGAACAGCGGAGGAAAGGGTCATAAAAAGAAATAAAAATGATTGAATATTATAGTTTTTCTTTTGTTTTTAAAATTCTATAAGAAACATTGGATATTGTTTTGTTCATTGGTACTAATTTCAAGGTTTTTATCCCCAATTTACTTGGTATGTTTACACGGGGTCATCTTTTTGTTTGTTATTAGGTACATAGGTCATTACCATTACATTAAAATGAGTTTCATAATGGTGGGTTACCAACTCCATTTTTTGGGATATGACAAAAGCTACAAACTTAAAACATTATTGTCTACAACTTTTCCTTTTTTTTTTGTAGCTAAGAACTAAACATTTCCTGTTCCTAGAGTTGTGTGACTTGAATCCTTGTTAAAATAAAATACAGCGACAAAACTAGGGGATATGTGTAGGGCTTAAGGTCGAGGGCCGAAACTCCTTTAAATAGAATCCGTATAGAACTACACTTCTTCTATTTGACATTGATTAGAATAAGGTTTTTCAACCATTAAATAGATGTAGTCGAAACTCTTTTTGTATTAGTCAATTTTCAACATTAGTGAATTTTCATCTTTTTAATCCGTGGTTTTCCCCGAAAGGGTTTCCACGTAAAATATGTGTGTTTTATTTTTCTTTCTTATTGCTTTGCGATTGTTTTATATTTCCATTATCGACATTCAGTTTAACAAACTGGAATCAACATTTTTTGGGTTGCTTATCTCAATCACGGTAATAATGACAAGTATGATATTCTGTTGTTGAATCACAACACCAGATTCGCGTTATGGCGGGTAAAGATGCAGACAGTTCTTACGCAAATGAATTTGGAGGATGTGCTACTAGGGTTAGATAAGATACCTTCGACATTGACGAATGAAGAAAAGAAGCATAAAGATTGAAAAGATTTAGCACAATTACAACTATATCTATCGAATAAAATTCTACAAGACGTGTTGAAGGAGAAAACCGCCGCCGTATTATGAGCAAAGTTACATCAGCTATACATGTCAAAAACCCTAACTAGCAAGTTGCATATGAACCAACATCTTTATGCTCATCGTTTGGAGGAAGGTGTGTTTGTGCACGAACACTTAACTGTGTTTAAAGAAATTCTCTTAGACTTAGAGGCCATGGAGATTCATTATGATAAAGAAGATTTAAGGTTAATTCTACTTTGTTCATTGCCCTCGTCTTATTTAACCTTTAGAGATACAATTTTGTATAGTCGTGAATCTCTCATAGTTGATGAAGTCTAAGATTCTTTAGCCTTGTATGGCAAAATGAAGCATCTTGTGCTTGGATTCAACTCTCAGAGAAGGGTCTCATTGTTCATGGGAGACAAGAACAAAATACTGATGATAATCATGGGAGGACACAGGAACGAAATCCTCGTAGTAAATTTAAAGGTAGATCGAGATCTTCAAACATAAGTAAAACTTGTAACTTCTACAAGAAGAGAGGGAACATTATGTTTGAGTGCTATAAGTTGCAGAATAAAATCAAAAGGGAGGCAATGAATCAAAAGGGAAAACAATCAGAACAATCTAGTGAAGCTGATGTTATAGAAGACTGCAATGATGGTGAACTCCTTGTTGCTTTTGTCGACAACTCTAAAATAAACAATGAGTGGATCCTCGATTCTGGTTACACCTTTCATTTGAGTCCCAATCGAGATTGGTTTACAACATATGAAACAGTGTTTGAAAGTGTTGTTTTGATGGGAAATAATGCTTCATGTAGAATCACAGGTATTGACACGATCAAAAGTAAGATGTTCAATAGAGTCGTCAGAACACTTAATGGCGTATGACATGTACCAGAATTGAAGAGAAATTTGATTTTGTTGAGTGCTCTTGATTTAAAAGAGTACAAGTACACAGCTAAAAGTGGGGTTCTAAAGATTAGCAAAGGTTCCCTCAATGTGATGAAAGGGTAGAGAAAGACTGCCAAGTTATATGTTTTGCAAGTCTCAACTGTTACTAGACTTTGGCATATGCGTCTAAGACATTAGCATACTAAATTTCTGTGAGCATTGCATTTTTAAGAAGCAAAAGAGAGTTCAATTCACCAGATGAATCAATAACACGAAAGGAATGTTAGATTATATTCATTCTAATCTTTGAGGACCATTTAGAGTGCCTTTGAGGGGTGACGCTAATTATATGCTGGCGATCATTGATGATTTTTTCAAAAATGTCGGGGCATTCTTCCTGAAGCATAAAAGTGATATGTTTTCCACATTTAAGGCTTGGAAAACTATGATGAAAAATAGACAGGAAAACAGATAAAACACCTTCGCATAGATAATGGTTTGGAATTTTGTTTTTATGAGTTTAATGAATTGTGCAAATCAAAAGGAATCGTGAGACACTTCACAGTTTGTTATACTCTATAGCAAAATGACTTCGCAGAACAAATGAATAGAACAATCATGGAAAATGTTTGATGTATGTTGTCGAATGCTTGTTTGCCAAAGTCGTTTTGGGCTAAAGCGACCTCTACTACATGTTTTCTGATTAACTGATCACTGTCCGTTGCCATTGTGAAAAAGTCTCCACAAGAGGTATGGTCTGGTAATCCTACTGATTATTTTTATTTGAATATTTTTGGGTGTCATGCATATGCTCATGTTGATAATGGGAAATTAGAACCTAGATCTATTAAATGTATTTTTCTTTGTTATAAGGCTGGTGTTAAAGGGTATACTTTATGGTGTCCTGAAACGAGGAAATTTGTAATTAGTAGAGATGTTTTTTTTTGATGAAATTGCTATGTTGTCTAACTTACCTTTTAAAGAATCTTCCAATAAAGACCAATAAAGTTCAAAGCAGGTGAAGCTTCAGATTAATCCAGGATCTACAATAGAGTTTACTTCTTAAGTTAGTACAAAAACTCAGAGTAGAGTTGCTTCTTCACCACAATATTCTATTGCCAAGAACAGACCTAGAAGAGAAATTAAACCTCAAAAGAGGTTTACCGAGGCTAATCTAGTTGATTATGCTTTAAATGTGGCTGAAGATATAGATGCAAATCAAGAGCCATCTACTTATTCTAAGACAAATAGCTATGATGATTCAGGAAAGTGGAAGATTTTTTTGCAAGAATAGATGGAGCCACTCCATAAGAATATAACATGGGACCTAGTGAAGTTTCCTAATGGTAAAAAGGTTGTTCATTGTAAATGGGTGTTCAAGAATAAAGAAGAGACTCCAGGAGTTGAAGAACTCATATATAAAGCAAGGTTGATTGCAAAAGGTTTTAGTCAGATTCCGGGTGTAAACTTCACAGATGTGTTTTCTCCAACTGTGAAGCAGGTTCGATTTGAGCCTTTCTTAGTATTGTTGCCATTTATGATTTGGAGCTTGAGCAGTTAGATATAAAAACGATGTTCTTGCATGGAGAACTTGAGGAAGATATTTACATGTAACAACCAAAGGTTTTTATAGTCTCAAAAAATGATGACTATGTTTTCTTGCTAAAAAAGTCCATTTATGGCTTGAAACAATCATCAAGGAAATGATAGAAGAGGTTTGATTTATTTATGACTACTTATGATTTCAAAAGAAGAAGATTTAACAGTTGTGTTTATTTTGAGGAAAATAGTGATGATTCATTTGTATATCTACTCCTTTATGTTGATGACATGTTGATAGCAGCCAAAAATAAATGAGAGATAAGAAAGGTCAAATCCCAGCTTAGTGAAGAATTTGAGATGAAAGATTTGGGAGAAGCAAAGAAGATACTTCGGATGGAGATTCTTAGAGATAGAAACATATGTAAATTTTACCTAAGTCGGAAATGATACATTAAGAAAGTTCTTTGTAGATTCAATATGTAGTGCGCCTAGCCTGTTAATACTCCACTAGCAGTCCACTTCAGACTCTCATTGGCTTTGTGTTCGCAATCAAATGATGAGATTGACTACATGTCATGTTTTCTATATTCTAGTGCAGTGGGATCTCTCATGTATGCTATGGTTTTCTCACGTCCAGATTTATCATATGCAATTATTGCAATTAGTAGGTATATGGCAACTCCCGGTAAAGAGCATTGGAAAGTAGTTTAGTGGATTTTCAGATACTTACGAGGTACTACTTATGTTTGTTTACAGTTAGGAAGAACTAAAGATGGATTCTTGGGTATGTTGATTCTAATTTTGCTGGAGACCTTGATAAAAGAAGATCTCTCACAAGGTATGTCATTACTATTGAGGGTTGCACAATTACAAGGTATGTCATTACTATTGAGGGTTGCACAATTAGTTGGAAAACCACTTTGTAAACTATAGTTGCTTTTCCCACTACTGAAGCTGAGTACATGACGATTACTGAGGCTTGTAAAAAGGTATTTGGTTAAAGGGACTCTTTGGTGAACTCAGTAAATACCTTCAGATCAGTACAGTGTTTTGGGATAGTTAGAGTGTCATCTTACGAAGGATCAAATGTTTCATGAGAGAACAAAACACATTCATGTTCAATATCATTTTGTGCGTGATATTATTGCTCGTGGTGATATTGTTGTGAACAAAATTAGTACTCACGATAATCCTGTTGATATAATGACTAAGTCACTTCCTATAACCAAGTTTGAGCATTGATTGGTCTTGATTGGTGTTTATTGTTGAAGAATACCCCTTTAGGGGTTTCGTGGAAGAGGTAGAGAAATTGTTCATTTAGAGTTCGTGGTGAAGAACTTGTTCATTGAGAATTCATGTTAAGGTGAGATTGTTAGAGTTGTGTGACTCGAATCCATATGGAACTAAACTTCTTTTATTTGATAATATTTTTCAACCTTTAAATAAATGTAGTCAGAACTCCTCTTGTATCATTCGATTTTCAACATTAGTGAATTTTCTTCTCCTCTACCCGTGATTTTTTCCTGAAAGGGTTTTCACGTAAAATTTGTGTGTTTTATTTTTCTTTCTTATTGCTTTATAATTTTTCTATATTGACATTATTGACATTCATTTTATTACCTGTAATGCTTTTTCATATTGAATTAATGACAAAATCATTACCTTCGACATTTATAATCTTTTCTACTTCATTTTTTTTTTGAATTTATAAACTTTAGTTAGGGGTGCAAAACAAACTAACACTAATAAGAAAATTCAAATTTATATTGATCATTGTTGTCAAAAAAAGAAGTTAATTTATCATAACATTGACCAAAATATCATCGTTAAATTTATCACTAATTTATCATTTCCACCCAGAATATAATTTTTTTCAAAATCATTGAACCCCAAACCCGTTGTTATTATAAACTCAAACTTTAAACCCAAATCTAACCCCTAAATCAACATACAAAACAAACAAACATTATCATCTCATTTCATCAATACCTAAACAAAAAATGTAGCAACCACCAAACCAATACCTTACCTTATTTATTCTTTCCTCCTTTCCCTCTCTATTTCTTTGCTTTCCTTAACAACCGAAGTATGACAACTCATGCACAAGGGCTCGTCAAATTATCAAACTAGGTGAAGAAGCAACAACATAGTTGACCACAGTAGCATGATGTCCTTAACACTTCAAAAAATCTACAGTAGCATACTAGAATGGCTTAAGCTTCTTCCATTGTAGATTTCTTCCCTTCCAATCTTACACCTCCTCTACCTTGTAACACCCCTCACTTGTCTTGATGGCTGGTACGAATGAGAGATACCACAGAAGCATGTACGAGCAAGAAGTCTCAATTTTATTGAAGACTTAAAACTTTAAAGCATTTTTATAAAATAATTAAAATATGTTTTAGACAAACTAAAAGTTTTAAAAACAATTTAAGATAATTTAGAATTGATTTGGAGTTTATCGGAGGTGGTCGAAACCTAAAACAAGCCCCAAAAGGTTAACAAGGCTTAAAGCAATGTAAGGCTGAAATAGGGTGTGAAGTTGCAACATCGAGGGATACGAGGTTGCGACATCACTTGTTGTCTAGTGATGTCGAGATGTTGCAACCTCGAAGTTGCAACATCACTAAACATCCCAAAAACACTTAAAAACATCCTTAAGCACCATCAACCAATATCTCATGGTTTTAAATCATTTAAAACATTTCCAAATCATATTTAAGCATAATTCCAAGTCATGGTTCAAACCAGTTTATAACTCAAAGATTTCCTTAATCATTTAACAAGTTACAATACCACTTGACATCACCAAATCCAAATACTTACAAACTTTTATAATAATCTAAGCCTCTATGTACATGCCAATAACCTATATAAATAACATATAATAATTAATGAAGAAACTTAAAAATTGATGGGTGATGTGATGCTCCCAAAGAAAGCTTCAAGCTTCTTATACAAGGTCCTTTATCTGTGCGTTTTAAACAACTAAAACACGAGCTTTAAAAGGTCAATAGGTAGCTAAGGATAAATGTAACACCCCCACCCAACGCCTAGCTAGATGATCGACCAACGGGGAGATTACACAAATCTAAATTATGACTTGAAGCATTAACACGTGCATACAAACAACTTATATAATATCACATATTATTCAAAATTCGATAAAGGCTAGCCAAAATAAACTACATATACTAGAGTGAGATACGCTCATAAAAAAATCCATATTTTCCATCATCCAAGACATTAAAATTAATACATCATTTGCACAGTTCAAAAACATAAGTATGAGCATAAGAACTCGACTTAAAAGGTTTCCCCAATATGTACATGCTACAAGCGAAAGAAAATAGGCTCACAATAGGTCAGATTTTGGCTTGGTCCCTCTCCCACTTGCCGCAAATAAATTTCTTCTTGAAAAAAAATATAAAGGAATGAGGTAAGTTCGTGTTGAACTTAGTGAGTCTGACATTGTATCCTACTCCATTTATGATTATATATATATATATATATATATATATATATTCTTTTCTCTCTTTTTATTTTCTTTTTAAAAACATAGTAATCTGTCGTAAAAGAACAGGAGATGAACAACTTGATAGTGAGTATAAACTTAAATTGTCCGACATATCTATAACTTTAGTTGATTTGAGACTTCCCTTTACATTGGCAAACTTTTACGCTTGTCACAATTCCCACTTAGACAAAGCTTGCACATCACATAGCCCACATCTACTACCGCACTTACATTGGCACGGCGCGTGCTTTTGCACATCTTACTCATATAGACAGATTTGTGTGATGAGCAACTTGAACGTGAGTTGCAGCTCACATATAAGAGCGGTTAACATAATATTCAACTCACCAGAAACAAGTCACTGAGGGTAGCCTTGCGTATGAATATATTTTGAATAGTCTGAGATAATCTTGCAGATAGACATATAGCATAAAGACTTGGTAGATTATCTTGCAGGTTCACATTTAGTGGATATATACCTGCAGACTCATACTTGGTGGATACATATCTACAGACTCATTGGGGGAATGTCCCTGCGGACTCATACTTGGAGGAATGTCCCTATAGACTGTCTTATCTTGTAACTTGAGGACAAGTCCTTACGGATTGTCTTAACTTGTAACTTGAGCATGCTTGGCCATTCTCTGTACTATCCATCTGAACCTCCGCCAAGCTAAATGACTTATACATATACAATCTCAATTCATCCTAATTGAACCTTTGTAAAGCCAAACAAAATGTGGCACAAAGTGCACAACATGACATCTCTTTATTCTTTCATCTTCAATCATCAGATACCTCCCATGCTCTAGATACAAATCATTATCATCAAAATAACTCTTATCAGCAATCAACAAGTTCACATGTTCAGCTAATCATACAACTCAGTGACACACAACAGAGTATACCAAACATTTTACCACAAACACTAGTATACATTACAATCAGTGGAAGGTTCAACAAAATAACTTGATCAATAACATTTTACCTAGCATATAGTTCATCAATACCACAAACCTGTGCTCATAACCAGACATGTGTTTGCAACACTTAACATGCATCAATATTTCAGTAGAAAATCTCATAATAGAGCAACATCTCATCATCAGCAGAACATGAAATATAATTTTCCAAGGACCATAATCCAACTCACAGCATTGAAACATGCAAGACAAAAACTGAAAGTTTGAGTTCAAGAACTCACAAGCAAAATACCAAGAAGTTGAATCCTCCTCCATCCAATTAAATTTTCTTTGATGCTTAGACCTCCTCCTTCGGCTTTAATAACAATTCACAAATTGCACAATTATCTAGCTAAATTGTAAATTCCAACCCACATGCAAGTCGGTTTCTTCCCTTTGATTCTCATCGTTCCAGAGCAAATATCCAAGAAAGGAATGAAAGATGAACATGAATTTCTAGCACAATCTCCAACCCCGGTTAACTACTCTATATATATATATATCCCCCATTACCCTTTCCCACTATCTCCAAATAACATTTTCAAATTTAAAGACATCAACATTTAGTCCTCCACTTATCTAATCTTATAGTTACAATTAAACTAATTTAGTTGAAACCCAAATATCTCCTAACTGGCGATACAAGGACTTTCAAATTTACTATATTGCCCAAATTAAACCAAAATCATTATAATTTTACACAAAATAATTCCATATGATCAAATCGAAAGAAATTTAAATAAGCTAAGCCTACGATTCAAATAATCCAAATTTAATTCGACAATTTAGGTGTGACAATAAACCTACTTATCCTATTCCTTATTAACGTTGAGCCCCTATAAGCATGTCATAAAGGATTCATTTAAGCCAAATTCTAGAGCTATTAATCAATTCTGTAACATCCAAAATCCGACCTAAACGTTATGGCAGAATCTTGGAAATTACGTTAACGACGTGTGAAATTATTTATTTATTTTGAAAAAAATAGAGGTTTGAATATGAAATCGTAAAAATTTCTAAGATTGACTATTTATCTCTTCAAAAAATATTTAGTAAAATATATTTATTTTTTAAAAATGAAAAGCGTCATTTAATTGTAATGTTGTTTGAAAACATCTAAATATGAAGGATATTATATTATAATTATAAAAATGATTTCTTACAAAGAAGGAGGCATCGGTTTTCATAAATCTATTTAGGAAATTTACAAATTATTATTTTGTTTAAAATTTAAGAAAACGTAATTAATTTTAAAAATGGCATTATTAAAAATACTTAAAATCTCATAATTTTGCATGCATGTATGATAGTTTAAAGTCATAAAAATATAAATCATAACCAAAATAAAGTTAAAGTCCAAAGTCCAAAATCCAAAATCCCACAAAAACACAACCCAAAATCCAAATAGTTAAAAGTCCAATAAATATCAATGATGTAAAATTTTCCGAGAGGCTCTACCAAGAGCTGATCCAAGTCATATGTTTGAGTGTTACTTGAAAGGTTGAAACACTAATAGGGTGAGCTTTTTTTTTAGCCAGTGTGGTATTAACTCAAACTCATTCACAACATAAAACATATACAATACAAAGTCATAAAATCACATAGCTCAATATTTCATATGCATATCATGCATGATGATGTCAATGCATAATTCGTAAAAAAATGCAGATTTTAGGAAGAACGATCCTATCCATATCCGCTACATACTATAATCGAGTTTACCCAGAACTCGTCCAACCAACAAATCAAATTGTGAACAGTGTCATAGTAACGAAGATAAACTACCATATAAACAAAATCATTGACAAGCCACCAGAGTTGCAGATAAATTGCCATATAATCAGAATCATGAATTGTGCCACATCAATGCAGATAAACTACCATATACTTCGACCTTTCACCTATCCCACCCCATGCATGTGATATGGCCAAAACACTTGAAATGGTATAGGCATGTTTAGCATGCAAATCACATGCGTACTCAAGGTACCAAATTTTCACATCTTATTTTCATACAAATATCACATATGTCATATAATCACATAACATGAGTATGAAATATGCATATTTTTCATATTATTAGCAAACATCAATATCACACAATATACTTTTCATAAGTATACGGTTTAAGAAAAACACTTACTTGATAGAAATTCATAAGGATGACTTATCTCACTTTATGAATACATATGGTATCCCCATCAAACAACATTATTTTAATAGCAACATTTTATCAATATAATAATATTCTTAATTAATTTAGTGTTAAAACTTATACCTGATCGTAGATCCGAAGTGTGATTAATCTCCCAGAACACCCACTCAAGGATTTACAATTAGATTACCTAATCAAAAAACAAATGGCGATCTTGAGTTAAAGACTATCATCTTTAAGGTTAATACAATAAATTGATTATCAATTATTATTAACACTTATCTTTAAAAGATCTCTCGAATTAGCGATTTAATCCCAATGGTTAACAGTCTCTCGGGTTGATGTCGAGCGACCCCTCTACACATAATATATATGAAATATTAATCATTGAGAAAATAAATCACTAAGATCCCCCCTTAAGTAATCGGTCAAGGGAAAATAATAGAGAGGAGAAACTATTTCTACACTCCCTTAATACGTACTCTAACACGAATCAAACGGATGATCAACAAACCGATTTGATCATGAATCAAAGGAGAAGAAACGATCTAAGAAGTGGATTTATTCGAAAATAAATACAAGTAAAGGAAGATTTCAAATTAGGGTTTAAATAAAATAAAATAAAAATAATGAGCATTTGAAATAAATAAGAAAATAGGAAGAGATCTCCACCATTGGCGGTGGTGCTACGGTGGTGACGGCGACAACGATCCTGTGATAAAGGTGCAGTTCTGGTGGAGGGGAAAGAAAGGAGGTGGGTTCGATCACTTTTTTTAAGGAAGAAAGAAGTGAATAGAAAAATTAGAAAAAATGATAAAATGCACGGTGATGTGCGGTGGGTGTCACGGTGGAGGAGGCGGTGCTTGGAGAGGAAAAGGGAGGGAAGATACAGTAAGGGAGTGACTCGAAGGTGAGGTGGTGGTGGTGGTGCAAGGCTAGCTACGGTGGAGGAGAAGAGAAAAGAAAATAAAAAGAAAAATGAAGGGTAACCAAAAAGAGAGAAAAAAATAAAAAGGCAGAGGTTGGGGAGGAGCTAATGGTGGGACAGTAATGAGAGGGAGGGTATGCCAAATTGGGTGAAAAGGATGATGGTCAACCATGGCTAGGTTCATTGAACCTCACACAAGGCATTTGTGAAGAGAAAAGGCAAGAGAAGGAGACAAGGGAGTGAAAAAGAGGATTATGTTTGGTTAAACATGGAATGTTGGTTAAACATGGAATGTTGACTAACAAAACATGGAAAAAAAAATCTCCCTAAGCAAGGCATGTATGGGTAGACGGCAAGGGTTTTTTTAGCACTTGGGAAATTCACCAAAAAATTAATTAAAAAGTTGTTAAATTAGTGACTTAAACCTAGGACCTCTAGGATAACTTTGGAGCACTTAACCACTAGGCCATTCACTTGTTTATAACTTAGCACATAGTAAATGGTATGTGACAAATTCATTTAAATTATTCGAATTATGGAGCCCAACTTATATTTTAATGATTCATTAGGCAATAGCTTATGAAAAGTTCTTGCGGAGATTACTCTCCCTCATTTTAAAACTTTATTTCTAAACTTTTCAAAGCATGCATATACACATATTTATCATTTATGGCACTTATTTTCTATTGGATCCATCCATTCCATTATCATTTCCTTAACTAGGGCATACACTTTTAGAGTACCTTATCAATTTAAATTCTCATTTGCTTAGCTATACATTTACCTTATTTTCATCCATTATAGTAATAAAACATTTAGTTCAGAGCACGTTTGGTTCGCTGTATTGGATTAGAGGTGTATTGGATTAGAGGTGTAATGGAATAGAGGTGTAATAGCAAATCAACTGTTTGGTTGAATGTAATGGAATAGAGGCGTAATAGTAATCCTGTGTTTGGTTGAATGTAATAGAGGTGTAATAGCATAATGGAAAAAACTAAAATGACTAGAATACCCTTAGCATAAATTTGTTTTGGTAAATGATTATTGTTATTGTTATTTAAATTTTAATAAGATTATTATTATCAATAAATAAATAATTTATCATATTTAAACATAATTATTATTAAATATATTTTAATTAAAATATATAATTTAATAAAATTCTTAATAATTAGCGAAATTTGTTTTGGTAAATTATTATTGTTATTGTTATTTAAATTTTAATAAGATTATTAATATCAATAATAAATAATTTAATCATATTTAAACATAATTATTATTAAATATATTTTAATTAAAATATATAATTTAATAAAATTCTTAATAATAATATTCTTATATGAATTTACTCAAATCATAATATATGATACTGTAAAATATAAATTAACATAATTATTATTAAATATATTATAATTAAAATATATAATTTAATAAAATTCTTAATAATAATATTCTTATATGAATTTACTCAAATCATAATATATGATATTGTAAAATATAAATTAACATAATTATTATTAAATATATTATAATTAAAATATATAATTTAATAAAATTCTTAATAATTAATATTCTTATATGAATTTACTCAAATCATAATATATGATACTATAAAAAATTTGAAATAATTAATATTAAATATATTTTAATTAAAATATATGATTTAATAAAATTTAAAATAATTATAACTAATAAATTATATTTTATGAATTTGTATAATTTAAAATAATAATTATTACATATAATTTAATAATAATATATAATTTCATAAAATTCTTGATAATAAATTTTCTTATATGAATTTATACAATTTAAAATAATTAATATTAAATATAATTTAATAGTGATATATAATTTCATAAAATTCTTAATAATAAAATGTTCTTATATGAATTTACTAAAATCAATATATAACTTGAGAATTATATTCGCATAAACATAATTAACTTATATTAAGAAAATGTTAGATGAAAATGAAATTGTACATCATAATCCATATGTTATATAGTTTTACAACATCAAAAAGTTTGAACATTGATATTTAATGGTGAGAAAGAAATCTTGACCCATTCCAATCAGACAAATGTGGTAAACTAAAGAAAACGATCATTTGAGTTGGATGATCGGAATTTTACTCAAAGCATCATACCGCTGATCGTCGGTTAAACCTTCAATTGACCATAAGGCTGAATATAAATTTGAAGCTTTCTCTTCCATCTTTTGATGTTTTTCTGACTTCTGCTGAACTACCACCTCGGAGGCAATACTCCTACTAATTTGATCGCCAACGGCCTGGATTTTTTCCCCCAACAAAGTGGCAGCCTCATCAAATGAAGAATACACATTATCACGAGCATCAGATTTCTTCTTTCTCTTGTTTGAAGATGAGGAAACCCCTTGGTCTCTATCTCCTCGCGGATCCGTACCAGAAACATCCATGTCGTCTAAAGAGACGTCACCAGCGATCATAGAATGTGTTTCTCTCTTCATTCATATCTGTAGTACATACATCCTCAGCATGTATTTCTTTAAGAACATCAGCAGCTGTTTGAGCATCTTTCCCAGTTGCTCGATCTTTTGCGTATATGGTAGTAAGCTGGTCGTAGTAAGGGAAAGTACGATATCTGAATTGAGCGGCTTCTCTGTGACTCTAAAAAAATGAGGAAATCATATTAGTCATAAGTTTGGTAAAAATAAGATAATAAAGACTTGAAATAATCTTACCTTTAAATAGGACTCCCAAACCGCATCTTCACAGAACAACGAGTCGCTTATGCTCGTCCCAACCAAAACCGCTATTGTTTTGGCCATTAAGCATGTCGTGAGCGATTGACCACTCCTTTTAAGTAACCTAATCCTTGATTCAATATTAGGTTTCGCCTTCAACATTGCATTTGGTAAAACCGTTTGTAGCATTCTTTCCAACTCGTTCAAATAACCGCTTTGAACCCGTATCGACATTAAATGTTCCAACATTGTGCAGTCCACCATGCAGAAACTAATCTTGCATCTTCCTCGAGAACCCATTTTCTTTTGCTTCCTCGAGAAGCTTGAGAAGAAGCATTTGATTCGAACACCGACATAATGATCTTAAGAACAAAAAAACAAATTATATTAATTACTATTTTAATATCATGATTCAAAAGGTCAACACTTTATAAAATCTAAGGAATTAAGTGAATATCATGAATCAAAAGCTCCATACCACAAAAAATTTAAAATTATAACACATGCTGAATTAGAAGAAATTATATTATAATTCAACAAGTTTAGTACAATACAAAAATCAATACAAAAGTTTCACAAACTAATTTCTAGATGCTTGCCATTCATCGAACATTTGGTTGGCTAGTTCCATCCTCCAAGTAGCCCAAGCATCCGATGGATGAATATTTGTGATATTCAGTTCATCGTCATCCACCACATTAATTGTAGGTAATCCTTCTCCCACCTCCGCTTCAATGAGATCAATACTCATATGGGTTCGAATAAAATTATGGAGCAAACAACATGCAATAATAATTCTATTGTGCACCCTTACAGGATAGAACGATGGACTCCTAAGTATTCCCCATCTAAGTTTTAATAAGCCAAAGCATCTTTCAATAACATTACGTGCTGAGGCATGTTTCATATTAAAAAACTCTTGCGGAGAACTTGGCTGATAACCCTGACGCCACTCGTTCAAATGATATCGCTGTCCTCTAAATGGTGTAAGAAATCCCTCACAATTTGTGTATCCAGCATCAACTAGATAATAACAACCTATAAAATAAATTTTTTTTAAAAATGATTAATTCAGAACACAAAGTTTGATCTTAATGAATAATTCAAAGTCCTCTAACTATACACTTTACCATGAGGAACTTTTAATCCATGTCTTCTACTAATGGCATCTCGAAGAACCCGTCCATCGGCAACTGAACCTTCCCAACCAGAAAGAACATAAACAAATTGCATCTCAGGTGTACAAACACCTAGCATATTTGTTGCTATGTCACCTTTTCGCGTTCGATATCTAGGTTTATCAACTGTTGGAACCCTAATCTTGATGTGGGTTCCATCAAGAGCACCTAAGCAATTCTATATCACATGATATAAAACCTTGAGTTAGAATACTAATTTAAATCTAAATCAAGTAATGTTGTTGAAGCTATATATAAAACTCAGTCCAATACCTTAAACCATTTCCATCTTGTGTCAGAAGAATCGGCTGTAATTGGCTCCGGCTTTTTAAATAACACATCTTGCAAGCGTATGACAGCATTTAAAACACTATGAAATGCTCTACTAACAGTTTCCCCGAACCTTCTAAAGTGATGCTTGATAACTCGATTTTTCAGGTGATGGGAGATGATATGTAAAAACATTGCTACTTGCTCGTCAACAAGCATGAACCTTGTCGACTTCAATCCCCCTATCGATTCTAACATCTCACATAATTTAAAAAAGGCAGCTCTATTCATCCTAACTTGTTCAATACAGGTCTCGTCACTAGCATATACAAGCCTCTTCACATAATCCTGTTTTGCATAAAAATCTACGGTATAGGACCTAATCCTTGGTCTATGTAGGCTAAGGTTGGCACCCATTCTAAATAAGAACCAAATCGCGATTCTACAAATTTCCAACCATGTTGTCACAGCAATACTAATTCTTTTACGCCTCACACTTTGTGCAATTAAAGGCAGACTAGCCATTACTGCAACATTTTAAAATTAGAACACACTATCAAAGAATTGAAGTTGCAATTACACATTATCAAATAAAAATAAACAACACAAATTTAGAACACACGAAGCAAAAAAATATCTATTAAATGATATCGTTGCAACTTTAATTTCATTTCTTTATCAATCACCCAAATAATAATGAAAGAGTATATTTAATTCTTGATGATTAGTTTAATTAAGGTTTTCTAATTTCAAAATAAATAAAATGAAGAATGAGGATTTGGTTTAATAATGAAATTGAAGTTTTAAAACTTTTATAACATTTTAAATTTAAATTTCATTTTGTAAAAATATATATAACTTTGAAGAGGACTTATTTTTACAAGAATTGTTACTTATCTTTCTAGTTTCAAGTTTAAAATACATTTGATTTTTTCATCAATGCTTCTACTGCTTTAAGCTAATTCATAGTTAATATTAAAATCTTTTTCACCGCTTGTACTTCTTCCATTTTATTCAAAGGCTTCACACTCATGTATCCACAAGAAATTAACTTGGTTTTTCTTATTTGTTGTAGCTCACATTCATGTTACATGTATTAAAAGGAAATCAAATTATGAATGAGAAAAGCTTTATGTATGATGTAATCAACTTAAAATTTAAGATAGAATTAGGTAATAAATTTCAGCCTAATTAATCTTTTATAATTTAGACAACATTATTTTCATTATATGGAAAAAATATATATTTTGAATCAATAACATTAAAAATCTGCTTCTTCAAAAATTATTATTATTAAAATTTGAAATTCTATAGAATTTATTAATTTAACGACCAATTTTGACTTTTAAGTAAAATTATTAAAATTTTATTTATCATATTATATATCGTTAATTTTAAAACTTCCTTACACTTTCACAATTATAATTTATGTATTAGAGGAAATCATATTATGAATGAGGAATATTTTACGTATAATGTAATTAACTTAAAATCTAAGATAGAATTAGACAATAAATTTCAGTCAATTTGATTTTTATAATTAAGATAACATTATTTCCATTATAGGGAAAAATAATGTTTTGAATCAATTAACATTTGTTTTAAATAACATGTATTGGGTGCATATAAGGTTAATTATAACTATTTAAATTTTATTTCTTCAAAAACTTATACACACATATAGAAAGAATATATCAAAGAATACATATACATGCATTTCACAAATGCATGCAGTAAATTTATTCTCAAATCAATTACTAATGAAACTTTGTGGTTGCAGCGAAAACTTCTTATCGAAGACCGTTTAACAAGCAAACTAATCATTGCAAGATTATCATTTGTGAAGCTGCTAGATATAAGCATCACTTCATGTACTATATGGAGCAGAGACAGATCAATAAGGCGCAGATTAAGCATTGAAGAAGTAACAATCCACTGGAAGCTAAAGCTCCTAATGCATGATATTAATGCCACGAGGACTCAATTTCAGCAGATACACAGTTCGGATCAGAAGCATGAAGGGAGTAAACTAGCTAAATCTATGGCGATGAAAGCTTTAACTTATGCTCGGAATAATTAAGTTTTGAACTGAGATTTTTTTATGTATGGTTTTTATCTTGGGAAATTTGGTATCGCAAAAAAAAAATACTAATATTATAGTTTGAGAATGTGTAGTGAAATGAACCCCTTTTTTTGTATAACTTTAGTGAGAGCGGTAGCATTGAGAAAGGGCCAGAATTAAAAAGCTGCTACAGCAATACAAACATGCAATCGAAGAAAGTATACAAACAAAACCATGAATACCAATGGAAAACTAACCTGTAATGAGAAAATTGGGGACGACTGCGATGAAGAAGTGTTGGAACAAAGAACCTGTATTGAGAAAATGGAAATCGATTAAGTGTTGAGAGACAGCAAAAATCAATAAAGAGGATACTCTTCAATTTTAATCAATAAATGCTGAATTAGTTGCATTATAATATAATAGCATACTGTACAAAGATATGCTGGTTTCTTATCTCAGAATAAGAAATAAATAAAAAATCAAATTTCATTGGATTTGGTCTTGTTATACTTGATATCACTGTCTAAATATGTCAAATGAGTTGGTTGCCTTATGTTAGAGTATCATGTACTTAGAACTGGAATCTCTGATACATTTATCTGTACCTTTGTAGTTCTTTTCTAGTACTTGGAGATCTTTTAAAATTTATTGCAAATACTTGGTTTTGACTATACGATCGAGAGAGTGGATCCTGGAAACACACTCCTGCATTATAGCTAATTTCCTCACATACTCTATGGAAAATAATATAGGAAGCACAGGGTACACAAAAGCCAGTTACAATTACAAAGACCCAAAAGCAGGGTACTTGTTAAAGTTGGACAAAAAATCCTCATAAAAAACATTGAAAATAAGTTATTCTATTGAGTACGACTTGAATTTATCTTTTTGAGCAAAAAAGGCACTGGCTTTTGAATTGCTGTTAACGCCATAATATTCCGGTCAAAAAAGGCACTGGCTTTTGAAATTTTCATTAACTCTTAAATTACATTGTAGGAAAAAGCAAAATTTGAAAATAACTTCCTATCAATGCCAGATACATGGGTTTGCCAAGTTGATTGGGATTAAATCTCAACTAATTAAAAAAAATCACTCTAAAAACTAATAGAAAATTTAAAAGGAAAAAGAAAGGAGTTAAGCGTGAGAGATGCCAATAGTTTAACAACACAAAATCGGGGGGGGGGGAGGGGTTGGGTTCTGATCTAACGCTAACAGCAAGAATAGTGGAATTGAAGAAAATATTGCAGACACTATTTAGGACCATCTTTTGTTGAAGAAGATAGATTATTTCTTTGAGGGAGAGTAAAAAAATAAATAAATAAAATTCATCACAAAAATTATTTAATAATGGTAATGTTTAGATCACAATCACTTTTAACTCTAAATTTCTTCTTGTTTTCTGCCACTTTAATATAGGAAGAACAATATCCAAACCAAAGATAACTTCAAAAATCTTCCCATTTCAAGGTCCATAAAAAACTGCTTTAAAAAATAAACAGAAAACAAGAGATCTGAACCTGTTCTAAATCTAAAGCAGAAGCAACTTTAACTACCTTGAGAAAAGGAGATCGCCATTCGACTCCAAATATAAAGAAATACTTAGCAAGATGTTAACAAAGATGTCATAATATTTCAGATGAAAAGTTTAATTTGATGATAAATTTAACAAGTACTCGAATTGAAAGATTGATGAATCTCATGCAGGACGAAACAATTGCTCAACCAATTACTCAACTAAAATCAGCAGCAGCATAATGAAAGCAGTGTAATAGGGTAATCGTTCAAGATTCATACCTCAAACCAAACGCCGAGAAAGAAAAAATGAAGCAGTGGATTTCAAACCCGCTGCAACAAATGAAAGGGGAAATATGAAAAAAGAGACCGAGAGAGAGAATCGGTAAAGAAATGGGAGGAGAAATGATGAGGGTGGAGAGGGTGGAGGTTGATTTCGGGTAGGGAGGGAGGGTAAAACAGAGACTTGGGAAGGGAAGCCGGATGTAATGGGTAATCGTGGATTTGGGAAGGGAATAAAGAAGCTGTGAATTTGGGGATTAGGTCGGGATTGTATTACGCGCGTAATACCTATTACAGCGAACCAAACGCCGGAATAGGGGCGTAATGTAATAGGCGCATAATCGGTCAGTAATGGATTACCTAATACACTGAACCAAACACAGTGTTAGTTCATGACCCTTAGTTTTGCTTTTATCCACCTATAGTCACGTTTAAAATTAATTATCAACATTTAATCCATTATCGCCTATAGTAAACTCTAATAAAATCGACTTGCATATATGAGACTCCTTCACCACACCAATTAGCACTAAAGTGCTAAACTGTAAAATAGCGTAAAACATCCCTCCACCACACCAAAGAGCTCATAAGACCATAAACTACACCACACCATAATGCAAATAAGTGCAAGACCTAAAGGTGATAAAAAGCGCACATAAGTGTGAAACCCATGACAAAACTCTAACACACTATAGCCCTTAATTAGCATGTCAATTGTATGCTAACATTTTACTAAGTCTAGTAAGGCACATTATGATCTTTACACATATCATATATCCATATAAATCATCAATGCGCCTATTTAATTTTCATAATCATTTTTACAATGGGTCATTATGACATAATATGTCTATATTTGGCAAAATTTAATCTTTCAAAACAGAATTGCCTATTTGACTAGTGGTCAGTAAATTATTTATTTGTCAATCCAAAAAATTCAAAATCAAAATCTGTTTGATGTTTTAGAAACTATACTCTTAAACCTTTCAACCACAAAAATTTCCAAAATTTATGCTTTTACACATGCTAGCAAATTTTAAAGGTTAGGGCAAAGTTGTAGGCCTACTACCAAACAACTGTGACCTCTCTTCATTCAAAAATATTTTAATTTTAAAATATAATTTATAAAAATTCACCATTTATTTTATTAAAAACTATACTTAATAAGAGTTTTAGAAATATAAGGCTTGTGTTCTAATTCATTTTATACAATTCTTAACAAATTTTTAAAGTCGAAACAAAGGATGCTACCAACAATTTCGACCTTCCCTCACATAAATAGAGTTATCTTTTATTGTATAATTTGGATGCAAGTTCTGTTTGTTCCAATGAAAACTAGACTCTATAAGATTTAAAACCATATGTGGCTTAACTTCTAATTAAATTTCTTCATTTTTGGTGAATTTTCAAAGTCACACTACTATTGTTGTCCAAAATTGTTTTAGTACAAATGTTGATAACCAAGTTATTCAAGTCACATATTAAACACATTCACCCAATAATAACACATTTCATATTTATTCATATAATAAATCACATGTTTATTACATTATTTTCATATTAATAACTTAAATTCATTATTATCCTAAACATTTTAGCATAAGAAAAGTAAGAATATCTAATGATACTAACCTCTTGGATGCCTAAATACTAAAAATCAAGTTTCCAAATACTTGTTTGCATTTTCTCAATTCCCACCCACAAAATATATCAAAATATTAATAGCAAAATTTTCCAAGCTTTCTCATAACCATTAAATTCGAATATCGAGCTAGGAGAGTTAGAAAAACACCATTCTTACCTTGATGAAACTTTCTATCTCTATCTTTATTTTCTCATACTAAAACTTCGTTAACCCTAGGCTACCACTAAATAAACTGATGGAGGAATTTAGCTTAGGAGGTTGTTTCCATGAAAATTTTGACCAAATCTCAAGGTGGAAGGTGACATTTTTTAGAGAGCATTGTTGTCACCATTTTTTTGATGAAACGGGGCCAACTTGGATTTTGAAAATGAAAATTAAAATGGGAGTCGCCACCAATCCTTTTTGATAAGGTGTGATCGGGTCACCTTGAAAAGTGGTTGTTTTTAATAAACGATTTGATTTTATTAAAACAACAGTTTTGGTCCACGAAATTCAGAAAAAATGGGTTCGGGAGTCGGTTACGCACGAGGAAGGATTAGCACCCTCGATACGCCCAAAATTGGTACCTAGTTGATTACTTAATGTCTTAGTGTTGAAAAACTGAAAACTTTAAAGAAATTTAAAAATACGATCATTATATTAAAATGTTGAAAATTTTGGGAAAAGGGGCACGTTCCACGTTAATCGAGAAAGAAAGCATCATATCCAGTAAGTTAGGACACAATGTCTCGAATTCCCGATGTGCAAATGAATGTCAAAATTTACTTATTTAAAAGATGTTTGATTATCCCGGGTTTAGAAAAGGGAACATGCCCAGTAAGTTAGGACACGATCTTTTCTTAATTCCCGAGATTGTTTAAAACTTGAGTTTGAAAAGATTCGTGTATTTAGATTTATTATGAAAATCGAAACCCAGTAAGTTAGGGTACGACCTTCTCGAATCTAAATACAAGATTTTGCTTATTCAAAAATCATAATTTATGCATCGAATAAAATTAATCTAATACTGAAATAAAACACAATGTCAATATCGAACAAAACGAAAATGAATACGATAATGTAACATAAATAATATGAGTAATAGCAATGAAAATAAATTAGGTAAAAGGATAAACCAATAACATACAAAATAACAACGCATATAAGGAAATAAAATTAAAATATTCGCTTCAAAATAATAATGAGAATATAAATAAGGAAATAAATAAAGAAATGAATAAGGCTATAAAAATATAAAAGGTATAAATATCTATTTATAAAAATAAAAATACATACATAGATGTGTATAATAATATGAAAATACATATGTAGGCATAAGTAAAATATATATGTAAAAAAAGAAATATAATATATATATATAAATGTACACGTTTATATAATATATATATATATATATAAATATACATGTTTTAATATATATAAATATATATATGTATATATATATATGAATAGGTATATAAATATTCGTGAAAGAAAAGTATAAGAGAAATAACAGTAATATTAATACTAACAATAATAGTAATAATAATAACCATAATAATAATAATAGTAAACTAATAATAATAATAATAATAATATAATAATAGTAATAATAATAATAATAATAATAATAAGAAAAGTTTGAAAGTATAAAAAAACTTGAAATAAATAATAAATGATCAAAATGATATATACATATAAAATAAACAAATGAAATAAATATGTTAACTCATGAAATAATAAGATAATGAATACATAAATGGAAAGAAAATAAAACTAACAATAACAAGCAATAATACTAATAATAATATATTAAAATGATCAATTTGACGATAAATAACTAAAATATCCAAAGAGAGGATTAAATTGAAACTAAGCGAAACCTTAAGGTTTGAAATCGAAATTGGAAACAAAGAAAATGATCAAATTGTGACGCTACAAAGGGTGGGGACCGAGCAACAAATACCCTCATTCCAAAACGCATCACTTTGAGCGGGACTAAATGGAACAAAAGTAAAGTTATACGGCTAAATTAAAAAACAAAAGGGACCAGATTGCATTAAGGCGCAAAGAGGAAGGATCTCAAGATAAATATCCCTCACCGCAGAAACACGCGGATCCTAGGCGATCTGGTCGGGTCGGTTTGGGTCGACTCCTAACGGCGTCGTTTTGCACTGAGAGCCCACCCCAAAACGCCGCTTTGCCAACAATATAAAAGCCCAAAAATATTATTTTTTTCATTTCAGCAGCTTTTGTTTCAAAAAAGGAGTTAAAACTTTGTTTTCTCTCTAGCTTCATGGCATTGCCTGATTCCGTGGGGATCGCCGTCGACCGTCATGGTGTGGTAGGGTACCCAAAAGTCGGTTTTTAGAACCCGATCTCGACCCTTCTAAAAATATACCCTTTTAGTCCCGAAAAGTCGAAAAGGAGGGTTTTTCGTAATCCCTTTTAGTCCGATTCAACGCAAGGTGGTCTCCAATGACAGGCTTTCGAGACCGATGAGTATCCCTTTCTTTTCTTTTTCGTTTTGTTATAAAGAAGAAATCAAACAAACAAAAATAAAATAAAATAAAATAGAATAAAATAAAATAGCAACGTAAGAACGAGAGAAAGAAAATGGGGTCAACCTTTTTGTTTTTTTATTTCATTGTTGTTGTTGTTACAAAGATCGTATTTTTGCTTTTATATCTCATCTATTTCTATTTTTCTATTATTTGTTGCTGCTTTTGCGTTCCGCCTGCTTTTGCGGTGTTGATGAAGCTAGGCACGGTGGGTGGCGATGGGACAAGGCAAGCAGCGAGAGGATGGGTGCTGCGCTAGGCTTGGCTAGGGTTTCATTTTTCGAAACCCTAGTTGGGGTTTTTTGGGAAATTGGGCTCAATTTGGGCCTCGTGTTTGGGTTGTAATTGGGCTTGTGGGTTGGTGTTATTTTCTTTGGTAGGGCTCAGGCAAATTTGGGCTTCTACAACTGCCCTCTTTGCTCGTTGTCGTGTAACGATAACAGAGCAAAGACTAAGAAAGACCAATTTTTGCCCAGTCTTGTCGAGGAAAAGATTCACCGTTGAGGCTTCAATCTGTTCCGCTGCGTCGTCTGGAAGTAAAATCTACCGTTGTGGCTTCGATATTTTAAATTGCAATATCGAGGAAATGAGATTCGCTGTTGTAGCTTCAATCTTCTTCGCTGCATTGCCAGAAGTAAGATTCGCCGTTGTGGCTTCAATCTTTTAAATTGCAATGTCGGGGAAGTGAGATTCGCCGTTGTAACTTCAATCTGCTCCGCTGCATCGCCAGAAATAAGATTCGCCGTTGTGGCTTCGATCTTTTAAATTGCAGTGTCGGGGAAGTGAGATTCGCTGTTGTAGCTTCAATCTGCTCCACTGCATCACTAGTAGTGAGATTCGCCGCTGTGGCTTCGATCTTTTAAATGTAATGTCAGGGAAATAAGATCCGCTGTCAGTGCAGGAAGGCAAGATCTACTATCTTCATTGACCTGTTCTCTGGGGAACATGACCTGCATAATCCATTTGATGGACCTATTTATGCCTAGTGTTTAGGATGTCATGATTAAAATGAATCAAAATTTCCTAACTAGATATGTATGAATGATATTTGTATGAATGCAGAATGTCATAAGAATGATCCATTTTGTTTGAGTTGTTATTACTCATTGTTTTATCACTGACGTGTTACAACGCCTTCTTGCTCGACCGGCATATCCAAAGAAACATTTAATCGATTGCCCCACGTAAGCCTCCAAGTTCAATCCAATGGATGCAAAATTTGAACCATCTTTCTCCCACTGTAACCTAAAGGTAGAAAGATCTGGCCTTTTCTCGATCATCTGCTATCACAATTCAATGATACAGAATGTGAAGCTCTCTGCTCCTTTACTCCGTTCCCAAGGTGTTATACCAAATGTTTATGCCCAATGAAGAGTTTTCTTATTCCAGAAGATCTTTTCTTATTGCTTGGTGAATATCGCTTGTTTGTTCATTGAAGCTTTGCCACCAACACGACATCTTGTCATTTTGTTCAATGTTTGGACGACAAAATTTGAAAGGATAGTCCTGACTCGGACTTTTCCCTTTTAGACACTTTGAATTTGGTGTGCTCTAAACACCAGTCCTGTTTCAGGTTCCTTCATTATTTAGAAATTTCTAGAGTAATATGCAAAACTCCATTTGCTTGAACATTCAGTTCATTAATAGTTATTCAAAAAAATTTTTTTCGAAAAAGATTATCGCAACGGACAAACAAATGTTATTGAAAACAAATCTCGAAACGAATGGGTTAATCAAGATAGCAAATTTCAATAGACAAAATGAAATTTTATTGGGGAGCAAAGTTTGAAATGAATACATTAATCAAGACAACAACTTTTGTCGATTCAAAATGAATAAAATGACAAAAGGTGCTCAAGACATTGTAGCACGAGCTTCCTGCATAAGCCTTCGAAAACCATTCGAGTTTGATATGTGTTCGTGGAATCAACAGGTTTTGTCGATACCCCAAGATGTCATCTACCCTTTCCTTGTTGATTCAGGTATATCGAGACTACCACATGCCCCAGATCTTAATCAAAATTTGAGTTGCTTGATCACCTCATGTCTTCTCAAAATTTGAGCCTTTTCGTGTTTTCAACTCAAATCCCCTTTGGTCTCAAGGCGCCCTTTACGGGTTTTCACCTTGGCCTCTCCTCTTTTTTTTTTTTTTGAATGCCCTTTACGGGTATTCACTTTGGTCCTCCTCCTTCAGGTGAAGTATTTCTTGACTGAATCCGAGTTCACAGGATTTGGCAAGCTTTTACCATCCATCTCGCTCAAGATCAAAGCTCCTCCTGAAAAGGCCTTTTTTACCACATAAGGACCTTCCCAATTTGGCATCCATTTTCCTCTAAAATCCTTTTGTAGAGGAAGAATCTTTTTCAAAACCAAGTCCCCCTCATAAAATTCTCTGGGACGAACTTTTTTGTTATAGGCTCGCGTCATTCGTTTCTGATACATCTGACCATGACGAATAGCTTTTAACCTCTTTTCTTCTACCAAGTTTAGTTGGTCATATCGAGATTGAATCCATTCAGCCTCATCCAACTTTAGTTCAGCTAATACTTGGAGGGAAGGAATTTTAACTTCTATGGGTAAAACTGCTTCCATCCCATAGACTAAAGAAAACGGTGTTGCCCCAGTAGAGGTTCTAATAGAAGTGCGATATGCCAGGAGAGCAAAAGGTAATTTCTCGTGCCAGTCTTTGTAGGTTTCAGTCATTTTTCCTACAATTTTCTTGATGTTTTGTTATCGCTTCCTTCGCACCATTCATTTTTGACTGATGCAAGTGATTTAATTGTGGTGTCGATCTTGAACGACTACAAACTTCCGCTATTAAGTTGTTGTTTAAGTTCATCGCATTATCGGATATGATCCTTTCAGCATCCCGTATCGACATATGAACTCCTTTTCGAAACTTGCTAATCGCCGACTTCGTGATATTTGCATATGAAGCAGCCTCCACCCATTTAGTGAAGTAATCAATAACCACAAAGATAAACGATGCCCATTAGAAGCTTTTGGAGATATTGGCCCGATAACGTCCATTCCCCACATGGAGAAAGACCATGGAGAAACCATAACATGAAGGGGTGAAGGTGGTGCGTGCATTTTGTTACTGTAGATTTGACACTTATGGCACCTTTTGGCATAATTAATGCAATCCCCTTCCATGGTGGACCAATAGTACCCAAATCTCATAATTTGTCTGGCCATCGTGAAGCCGTTGGCATGCATTCCACAGATACCTTCATGCACTTCTTCCAAAATTTCTTTTGCCTCGACAGCATCCACACACCTCAACAATACTTGATCTTTTCCCTTTTTATACAAAATTTCCCCATCTAGGACATAGTCAATGGTTAATCTCCTTAATGTCTTCTTATCATTTTCTGTCGCACGGTCAGGGTATTCACGACTCTTCACATATTGCAATATGTCATGGTACCAAGGGTGATCATCCTTTCCCTCTTCACTGTCAATGTTGCAACAATGAGCTGGAGCCTCGTAGATGCTGATCTGGATAGGCTTCATATCTTCTAATTTGTTCACTTTAAACATGGAGGCTAAAGTGGCCAAAGCATCTGCCATCTGGTTTTCATCTCGCGGGAGGTAACTAAAGGTGACACTATCAAATTCCTCAATCAATTCCATAACCAATTTTCGATAGCGGACCAACTTGGTCTCTTGTTTCCCATTCCCTTTGAGTGATAAATTACTAATGCAGAGTCCCCAGTATACTTCTAGCACCTTAATTTTCCGCTCTATGGTCGCCGGATGCCCATAATGCAAGCTTCAGACTCACCATATTATTTGTGCAATCAAAGTCCAATTTGCTAGTGAAAGGATAATAGTCTCCACCGGGAGACACGAGTATCGCCCCAATTCCGTTGCCTATAGCATTTGAAGCTCGTCAAAACTCAACTTCCAAGGACCACCTTCTTGGAAATCTTTCTCTCTGATTCATGATATACATCAAATCTTCATTTGGGAAATCGAAGTTCAATGGCTCATAATCATCCAGAGCCCTACTTGCTAGGAATTCCGCTATTGCACTCCCTTTGACCGCCTTCTGGTTTACATAGACTATGTCAAATTCAGATAGAAGAATTTTCCATTGGGCCATTCTTCAATTCAGAACGGTTGACTCCATTAAGTATTTCAGAGGGTCCAATTTAGAGATTAACCAGGTCGTATGGTACAACATATACTGTCTCAGTCTCCGAGTTGTCCAGATTAGGGCACAACATAATTTCTCGATTGGCGAATATCTTGTTTCGCATTCAGTGAACTTCTTACTGAGATAGTAGATTGCTCTTTCCTTTCGTCCTGATTCATCATGTTGACCAAGCACGCATCCCATGGAATTTTCAAATACTGCCAAATACAGTATGAGTGGTTTGTCTGGGCATGGTGGCATCAGCACTGGGGCGTTGGATAAGTAATGTTTGACTTTTTCAAAAGTTTTTTGACATTCTTCATCCCATACACCAGGATTATGTTTCTTGAGGAGGCGAAAAATGGGGTCGCATTTCTCAGTTAGCTGTGAGATGAACCGAGCAATATAGTTCAGCCTTCCTAGAAAACCTCGAACCTCCTTTTGAGTACGCGGTGGGGGTAATTCTTGTATTGCTCTTACTTTGTCAGGATCAATCTCAATTCCTTTCTCACTGACCACGAACCCAAGCAATTTTCGTGATCTGACCCCAAATGTGCATTTTGCTGGATTTAGCTTTAGCTGAAATTTTCTCAACCTCATAAATAATTTCTTAAGGACCTGCACATGTTCCTCTTCTGTTTTAGATTTTGCAATCATGTCATCAACATAGACCTCTAACTCATTATGCATCATATCATGGAACAATGTTACCATGGCCCTCTGATACGTTGCCCCTGCGTTTTTCAACCCAAATGGCATCACCTTATAACAAAAGGTTCCCCATAGGGTTATGAATGTAGTTTTCTTCATATCCTCAGGATGCATCTTAATTTGGTTATATCCAGAGAAACCATCCATGAAAGAAAACAGCGAATGTCCTGCTTTATTGTCCACCAAGGCATCAATGTGCGGCAAGGGAAAGTTATCTTTGGGGCTGGCCTTATTTAAATCTCTATAATCTACACACATTCGTACCTTCCCATCTTTTTTAGGGACAGGAACGATATTGGCTACCCACTCGGAGTATTTGACCACCGCAGAATCCAAATCGAATTGTTTTTGCACCTCCTCTTTATTTTTAACACAACATCGGCCTCATCCTTCGAGCTTTTCTTTGAATCGGTTTGTAATCTTCCTTTATAGGAAGTCGGTGAACTACGATGTCGATTTAACCCCGGCATATCTTGGTATGACCATGTGAAGACATCTTTGAACTCTCGAAGCAATTTAACGAGGTCTTGTTTCACTTCTTCAGCTATGCACGTGCCAATCTTTACCACCTTTCCCTCTTCCAGGATCACTGTCTCTATCGTCTCCTCGTGAGGAAGAACCTGTTTCTCTTCCTGCTCTACCATCCTCAACAAGTCCGGAGGTAGGTTGTAATCCGTGTTATCTTCAAAATCTTGAGATTCCTCTAAACACATATCTCGTTCAAAAGGATTTTCTAAGTCCATAGTAGAGTCACTCATATCATTGATATCTTGGGACCTATTATAGGTATCAAAGAATGTACAGGGAATGTATGAATTTAAGGATTCTTATTTAGTATGACCATGAATAAAAGAATGATTCGGAATAAAAGCATTCAGGATGACTATTCGTATGAAAGAATGAAAAGAGTTTTAAAAGAATATATACTCAAAATGCGAAGATATATTTCATTGAAATCACAATGTCCACATATAAGCCTATTTTAGTTCACAAAAGTTTTATTTTCTCCGGGCTTAGAACAATTAATATGTTTTGAATATTACTCGAAAAGCTCTAAAACTTGAGCATTTCTTCTGCAATTCAATTGTTTAAAACACTCCTGTGTTCAACGGGATAGATGCCTGATGTACTTCCCTCTTCAGATTCTTCTTCAAATATGGCATTGATGCTTAAGTTTCCTAACATTTCCTCTGCGGTCTTCTTTCTTGGAGTCCTCAGTCCAGAATACATGGTTCCTCCCGATATGAATGTCCTGGATATGTGGGGGAAAGCCATAGGTTCCCAATCAACTTCTTTTCCGTTCAAACGCGCTTTCCTCCTGTCTTGTCTTTTCTCTAACTCTTTCTTTCTCTGTTTGGCATTTGGTTTAAATCCTAAACCAAAACGGTCTTGTTTGTCTTTCACCACTGGTGCCTCAATCTTTCCTTGAAGGCATCTTCCCAGTCCTCTTCCAGGCACAGCTCCTTTCCCAACTGTCATTTGTAGTCCCATCCTTGTGGCTCTAGATATGCTGGCCATTGGGATTTTCTTTCCCTCAGTGACAAAAGTTGCATTTACGAACTCTAAGGATCGAAAAGAACATTCGACCACATCATCATCTACTCCCAAATATGGTGCGTCACTGGTTACCGATGCAATGATGTCTTCCTCAGCGTCAATCGTAATTAACCGGCCTTCTGTCACTAATTTCAACTTCTGGTGCAATGATGAAGGCACCGCCCCTGCTGAATGAATCCATGGTCTCCCCAGTAAGCAATTATACGAAGGCTTGATATCCATCACTAAGAAATCCACTTCGTACGTATTTGGGCCAATCAAGAGAGGTACTTCTATTCTTCCCATCACCTTTCTTTCGGTACCATCAAATGTTCTCACTATGTTCTGGCATGATTTCATGTGAGAGCTGTCCACCGGTAACCTATTTAAGGTGGATAGGGGTAAAACATTCAAGGCTGATCCATTATCAATTAGCACTCTTGACAACATATGTTTCCCGCAGTAAGTAGAAACATGTAAGGCTTTAGTGGTTCCTCTTCCCCCGAGCGGTATTTCATCATCATTAAAGAAGATGAAATTGTCGGCACTGATATTATTAACCAAACGGTCCAACTTATTCACTGAGATATCATCAGCGACGTAAGTTTCACTTAGCACCTTAATTAGCGCATTACGATGTATCTCTGAACTTAGAAGCAATTCAAGCATCGAGATACGAGTCGGTTGCTTATGTAATTGCTCTACCACGCTGTACTCGCCATGTTTTAAAAATTTTAGAAATTCATTAGCCTCATTTTCAGTTACCGGCTGATTGATGCGCGGCTCAATTTTGTCTGTCTTTGCTTTTCCCAATTCAACCGCTAAGGCTTTTCCTTTTCCAGACTCCACTCTTGCGTTTGCCGGATCATAGCGTTTTCCACTTCGTATAGAAATCTTCATCCTCTCTCAAGCATTTACCAAGCTCTCCTCTCCGGATTGTTACATTGCGCTTGTAATTCCAAGGAACCTTTTGCTATCCTTGTAGGAAAGGATACGGGTTTTGGATTACGACCTTTGGTGCTATTTGTATTCCGATTCTCTGCTCATTGGTTTTGCAATAATCACCACCGGGTAATTAGCCTTTTAGGCTTTCCCCGTGGATCCTTCTTCTGCAGCATAAACCTCTCCTCCTTCTAGTCCCTTAATCTCTTCATAAAACTCCAACTCTTTGCTATCCATTAAGTTTTGCATCATGGTTCTGAACTCGGTGCAATCTTGGATGTCATGGCTTTCTTCTGCATGGAACTCGTAAAATTTCCTTGTTCCTTCAGGCCTTTCTATTGAAACTTGCTTGATGAGACCTCTTTTCATCATTTGTTTCCAAACCCATCCAATGGGGTCTTTATCTCTGCTATGTTGGCTTTGACTCTCCTTCCTCCATATTCAATTATCGCATTCACCCCTTTATTATCATGGTTGGGCAACGGATTCTCTGCTACATTCGGTCCTGATGAGTCACCTATCTTTACGATCCCCAAATTGATAAGTCTTTCAACTAACTTCTTGAATGCAGTGCAATTTTCAATTGAGTGCCCCTTGGTCCCCGCGTGATACTCGCATTGAACATTTGCGTCATACCACTTAGGGTACGGAGGTTGCATAGGTTTGAGGTAAAATGGAGATATCACACGTGCATCGAATAAGTTCTGGTACAATTCCCTATACGTCACTGGGATGGGTGTGAATTGAAGTTTCTCTACCTTTGGCCTTGGATTGGATTCCTGTGTCGAAAAAATTTGCTGATTAGCGGTTACTGCTCTGGCTTGCCCCACCGTGATTGATTTAGAATGGTCCCTGTTAAACGTGATTGTATTGTTTATCTCATGTTCCTTTTTCCTTGGAGCCAACCTTTTAGTACTTTCTCCTGCTTCTATCTTGCCACATCTTATGGCGTTCTCTATCATTTCTCCAGACATCACTATGTCTGAAAAGCTTTTAGTGGCACTGCCCAACATGTGATTGAGAAATGGAGCTTTCAAGGTATTGATAAAAAGCATGGTTATCTCCTTCTCTAAAAGTGGTGGTTGAACTTGTGCTGCTACCTCCCTCCATCTCCGAGCATACTGGCGAAAGTTCTCATTAGTTTTTTTTCCATGTTTTGCAATACAATTCGATCGGGTGCTATATCCATCACATGTCTATACTGCTTTATAAAGGCCTGCGCCAAATCTTTCCAGGAGTGGATTTCGGTTCGACTCAATTGATTGTACCATCTAGTCACGACCCGATCAAACATCTCCGAAAACAAAGAACCAACAGATTGCTCATTGTTGATGTACCCGGTCATCCTTGACAAAACATAGTGATATGAGCACTGGGACAACTTGTCCCGTCATATTTTTCAAACTCCGGATCTTAAATTTGGGAGGAGGACCAAATTTGGTACCAAGCTTAGATCTTTAGCATCCATCCCATGATAATTCTCGCTACTTTCCATGGCTTTGAATTTCTCTTGAGCCATTTACATCTTTCCTCCAATCGGCTCAGTAGTTCTTCCTTTGTTTTCTCTTTTCCCATCATTTCGTCAAAATCGGTACTATGGGATTAGTAGGGCTTTTCCGAGATGAGAACCTATTCCGCTTGGAAATTTATTGGTATTGAGGCACCGGTTTGAAATTGCCGAGGCTCGATAGTAACAGATGATCTGCGTGGTTGCACCTCGGCTTGGGTTTGCGATGAGGAGGAGTGAAACCTGGGGGATAGAGAGGGCTATCATTATTTTCTTCTTCTGTATTAACCACGGGGTCTTTTCCTTTGTCGCTTCCCCCTTTGAACAATTGCGTTAATTCAACTATCATGCTTTTTTGAGACTCTATCATTTCGTTCTTCATATCTTGTTGAATCTTCTCTAACCGCTCTTGCATTTGTTCTTGCATCTCCCTTTGGAGCTGTTCGAGTCTTTCGAGTCTTTGATCCATGGCTTTTGTTTTGCGACGGGTACCGTAGTGATAAACGATTGGCAAATTTTTGTTAGTTTCCAGGGTAGTTCTATCATAATTTTAAATTAATTAGGCTCCCTTTTTAAAACTTAATGCATATGATGATATGTAGATGCATGAATGCAAAAAGAGGCACTGATTCTAATTCAACTTCATTAGAAAGCTTTACTAGAGAAGAAATTTCTTTACATAAAATAGATTACATATACGGCTTTGCCCTTATACCCAAAGCCTTAACCTTTTTAAGGAGCCAAGCTAATTCTCGGCCCCGGTCCGATTCCAACTCAAACTTTAAACTTAATAGATCACTTGAACCGCTAAGGTTTGCGGTGATCACTACCTCAGCGATACTTGAACCATTGCCTCACCCATAACATAATCTCTGCTCTAATCGATCTTGAGACCACTGAATTGCCCCCGCCATCGCTTTCACTACTTCTTTCCGAAGCTCTATTCGAATTGCCGCTTTGCAATGCGTCCTCGAGCTCTCTTACTTGTCCCTTTAATTCTTCAATTTTTTCCAAGCTTGTCTTTAATTCAATCACAGAATTACGACTACGGTATTGGTGAAGTAGCCTTTCCAGTTCAGTTATTCGGGCATTCAACTTCGTCTTCTCATTTTGGCAGACTAGCAGACTCTCTCCCAAAGTAACTTCTCGAGTTTGAGCATCCTCAAAATTTCTTTTCCCACTGATTAGCTTTCGTTCTTTCCTCCTGAATTTCCTGTCGCCATTGTTCTGGCGTTTTACCCAAGCCAGCAGTTCTTATCGACCTGCGCAACTTCTTGTAATCAGTCTTCAGGCTGTCTAAATCTTCTTCTGCCTTGTTCTTCCCTTTCCTTAATTTGTCAGCCTCTAATCTTTGAATGTCCAAATCCAGTCCTAACTGCATTTTCTCTTCCTCTAACTTCTCTACTTTTCTCCCTATCTCCAAACTCCTCTTTTCAAATTCTTACTTGATAATCTCTATCTCAGAGGGCAGTACTTGTAGGTGTTCCTCTAAAGATCGAAAGCGCTTCGATTAGATGCCGGGATATTATCGTTGACCCTTTGATCACGCCACTGGCTATACTCGGGGGTCATCGTCGGACCCACGGCTAAAATTCTCATTCGGTGAGTTTGGTTCCAGGCATTAGACACTTCTCGAACCTTTTTCTTGTAATTGTCCTCACTATAGGAAAAATCAGAATAGGCCAACCCCAGCGTTGCTGGTACGAATTGTCGTGATCTATACTGTCTGGATTCGAGTAGGGGAACATATCCGATAGCTCCCCATATCCCGAGCAGAGGAACCCAGTCGAAATCTCCACACCGGTACAATATCTCATCAAGAATTAACCAAGGAGCCCTCCATTCAATATCTTCATCCTGGAGATTCTGGAGTATCTCCCTCCATCTTTCTTCTGAAATATCATCCCGTCTTGGTGTGGCCACCAATTCCTCTAGAGGGGAGTAACCGTTAGAGAACACTCGATAAGAGACCTTTTCCATTTTCCAGAAATGACTATGAAATCATGCCAACAAAAGTTGTGCGCATCCAATAAACCTTCCCTCACCTGTTTTCCGACATGCACTCAGGGATCTGAAAGTTTCAGCCAGTATTGCCGGAACCGGCGTAACCCCTTTACTAAGCCGATCAAACAAATCAGATACAGCCTCGTCGATGTGCCCTAAAGCCTTGGGGAAGACCACTAGCCCGTAGATACCTAAAGCGAAGACATCGACCCTTTTCTTTACGTCAGGATGTACAAGCACCAAATCTCGTAAGCTTTTCCAAGGGACACATTTACTGTCGCCCTTCTGTTGGATTCGGGCAGCGACCTACTGCTCGCTCATCCCGATAATGTTCATTAATTTCCTTAACAATGGAGGGACACAAGCAGCTCTAGAATAAACCCTGTCGACTTGAAACTTTGGGCACCAAAGCAAGGTCGTATACTCCTCCACAGTAGGCGTCAAATCGACTTTCCCAAAAGTGAAACAACTGTAGGCAGGATTCCAAAATTGAGCAAGGGCTCGGAATAAATACTTGTCCACTTTGACACTGAGCAGATAAGGTAGGTCACCGTAGTTACAATAGAACAGCTGCTTGGTCTCGACATCCCACTGATCCCAGACTTCTTTCATTTCTCGAAGGTCATTCTGGATTACACTGATACGGGTGAAATCCCATAATTCTGACACGTGCCCCTCGGTAAGACTATCGCCTTTCTCCCGTTGTGTCGTTTCAGCCCAAACTCGCACAGCCGCATTATCTTCTACTTTATCAAGAAATCCCTTTTCCATGATAAGCTTTCGTTTTAGACACTGAACATGAATCGACACCTCTTTTAGAATGACAATGCTATACAATCGCAAATAAAGCAAAGATAATATTACGCAGAACAAGATTTAACGTAAATGACGATAAATATAACATCCATTTAGGTAAGCACTAAGGTTTGGCGTAGCTCTACCTAGGTCGGTTCTTATGGGTCATTACATGTGGTTTGGTTCTAAGCAGGGTACCTGAACCAGCAGATTCCTCAATCCTCACCCATTATAGGCTCATAAGGACCGAGTTCAGTTCAGGGGAATACATTTCCCTATGGCCATGTGGAGATGAAAATCTCACGAAGACATAGGTACGGATGTATCCCGGAAGCGATTCACTATCCCATGCGGAGGTGAAAACCTCACGAAGGCGTAGCTTCTCACTCCCACTTAAGAGGTGTGACCAACGGTCATGCAATGCAATGTGCAGAGGTATATAAAAAACTTAAAATACAAAACATGATAAAAACTATAACTCAAAATAAAATGCAATGAGAGGATCGGATATTTAACTCAAATTTTCAACTTTCGACAAAAAGACAAGAGATAATCAACTCGTGGCTTGACTCTCTTATTTACGTCCCCAGTGGAGTCGCCAAGCTGTTGTCACCATTTTTTTGATGAAACGGGGCCAACTTGGATTTTGAAAACGAAAATTAAAATGGGAGTCGCCACCAATCCTTTTTGATAAGGTGTGATCGGGTCACCTTGAAAAGTGGTTGTTTTTAATAAACGATTTGATTTTATTAAAATAACAGTTTTGGTCCACGAAATTCAGAAAAAATGGGTTCGGGAGTCGGTTACGCACGAGGAAGGATTAGCACCCTCGATACGCCTAAAATTGGTACCTAGTTGATTACTTAATGTCTTAGTGTTGAAAAACTGAAAACTTTAAAGAAATTTAAAAATACGATCCTTATATTAAAATGTTGAAAATTTTGGGAAAAGGGGCACGTTCCATGTTAATCGAGAAAGAAAGCATCATATCCAGTAAGTTAGGACACAATGTCTCGAATTCCCGATGTGCGAATGAATGTCAAAATTTACTTATTTAAAAGATGTTTGATTATCCCGGGTTTAGAAAAGGGAACATGCCCAGTAAGTTAGGACACGATCTTTTCTTAATTCCCGAGATTGTTTAAAACTTGAGTTTGAAAAGATTCGTATATTTAGATTTATTATGAAAATCGAAACCCAGTAAGTTAGGTACGACCTTCTCGAATCTAAATACAAGATTTTGCTTATTCAAAAATCATAATTTATGCATCGAATAAAATTAATCTAATCTGAAATAAAACACAATGTCAATATCGAACAAAACGAAAATGAATACGATGATGTAACATAAATAATATGAGTAATAGCAATGAAAATAAATTAGATAAAAGGATAAACCAATAACATACAAAATAACAACGCATATAAGGAAATAAAATTAAAATATTCGCTCAAAATAATAATGAGAATATAAATAAGGAAATAAATAAAGAAATGAATAAGGCTATAAAATATAAAAGGTATAAATATCTATTTATAAAAATAAAAATACATACATAGATGTGTATAATAATATGAAAATACATATGTAGGCATAAGTAAAATATATATGTAAAAAAGAAATATAATATATATATATATATATAAATGTACACGTTTATATAATATATATATATATATATAAATATACATGTTTTAATATATATAAATATATATATGTATATATATATATATATGAATAGGTATATAAATATTCGTGAAAGAAAAGTATAAGAGAAATAACAGTAATATTAATACTAACAATAATAGTAATAATAATAACCATAATAATAATAATAGTAAACTAATAATAATAATAATAATAATATAATAATAATAATAATAATAATAATAATAATAATAATAAGAAAAGTTTGAAAGTATAAAAAAAACTTGAAATAAATAATAAATGATCAAAATGATATATACATATAAAATAAACAAATGAAATAAATATGTTAACTCATGAAATAATAAGATAATGAATACATAAATGGAAAGAAAATAAAACTAACAATAACAAGCAATAATACTAATAATAATATATTAAAATGATCAATTTGACGATAAATAACTAAAATATCCAGAGAGGATTAAATTGAAACTAAGCGAAACCTTAAAATGAAATCGAAATTGGAAACAAAGAAAATGATCAAATTGTGGCGCAGCAAAGGGTGGGGACCGAACAACAAATACCCTCATTCCAAAACGCATCACTTTGAGCGGGACTAAAATGGAACAAAAGTAAAGTTATACGGCTAAATTAAAAAACAAAAGGGACCAGATTGCATTAAGGCGCAAAGAGGAAGGATCTCGCATAAATATCCCTCACCGCAGAAACATGCGGATCCTAGGCGATGCAGGTCGGGTCGGTTTGGGTCGACTCCTAAACGGCGTCGTTTTGCACTGAGAGCCCACCCAAAACGCCGTTTTGCCAACAATATAAAAGCCCAAAAATATTATTTTTTCATTTCAGCAGCTTTGTTTCAAAAAGGAGTTAAAACTTTGTTTTCTCTCTAGCTTCACTGGCATTGCCCAGATTCCGCGTGGGGATCGCCACCGACCGTCATGAGCGGTGGTAAGGTACCAAAAGTCGGTTTTAGAACCCGATCTCGACCCTTCTAAAAATATACCCTTTTAGTCCCGAAAAGTCGAAAAGGAGGGTTTTTCGTACTCCTTTTAGTCCGATTCCAACGCCAAGGTGGTCTCCGTGACGGGCTTTTGAGACCGATGAGTATCCCTTTCTTTTCTTTTTCGTTTTGTTATAAAGAAGAAATCAAACAAACAAAAATAAAATAAAATAAAATAAAATAAAATAAAATAGCAACGTAAAAAGAGAAAGAAAATGGAGTCAACCTTTTTGTTTTTTTATTTCATTGTTGTTGTTGTTACAAAGATCGTATTTTTGCTTTTATATCTCATCTATTTCTATTTTTCTATTATTTGTTGTTTGCTTTTTGCGTTCCGCTTGCTTTTTGCAGTGTTGATGAAGCTAGGCACGGTGGGTGGCGATGGGACAAGGCAAGCAGCGAGGGATGGGTGCGGCGCTAGGCTTGGCTAGGGTTTCATTTTTCCAAACCCTAGTTGGGGTTTTTGGGAAATTGGGCTCAATTTGGGCCTCGGGTTTGGGTTGTAATTGGGCTTGTGGGTTGGTGTTATTTTGCTGGTAGGGCCTGGGCAAATTTGGGCTTCTACAAGCATGAAGAAAAAAGCAAGAAAATGAAAAGGAAGGGAACTAGCCATGGGAGGCCACTGCCTACTGGAGAAGAGAAAAATGAAGGCTGATGAGGTTCTTTTCCCTCATAAAAAGACCAACAAATGGACCCGAGGCCCATGTTCAACTATTCAAGTCCAATTTTTGTGATCCAATTCTTTAATATGAGGTTCCAACAATCCAAAATATTTTCAAATATCAAATATCACACTTAAATATTATGTACATCATAAAAGTCTCGAGAATTGATCAAATTACCCTTTTATAGTAAAATTACTATTTTATCCCCTTTTGTCTATTTTCACGATTTCTTCTCAAAATTTGATACTTAGACCAATTCAAATTCATAATTCATAATTCATAATAATTCTTCAATATAACTCCATAAGCAGCGAGAATTACAATTTTCCACTTTCTTCACTAACAATGGGAAAATAACAATTTAGTCCCTCTACTTCTAGTTCTTCCCAGTTTAGTCCTAAAAGTGATTTTCACACTACCGAGTCATATTCCAATTTATTTCATGTCAAATAGGCAATAAAAACTCTTATTTCCATTTTTAAATTTTCTGTTTTAGTCCTTCAACATTTCAATATTTGTGTCATCACATTTTCACCTATAAAATTCTTTTCATTAAATCCCATAAAATTCTTTTATTTGAAAATTTTTCCAATTTTCTCAATAATTCACTATATTCGCTATCGAAATAGTGCCACGTGTCAAACTAGAAATTTGAGATTTTACTAGTATGAGTCCTTTTATAAACATTAAACAATTTAAAATAATATTAAATGATTTAACTTTTTTGGGGAAATCTATTTAATGACATGTAAAAATATATAAACATGTGGCTACACAATCCACTTTTTGTGACATCCCAATCAGCATTTCGTTTGGTGTTTAACCGAGGAATAACCAAAGCAATCAAAATTCTTAAGACAATACTTAAATTGACAAAAAAAAAAAAATTAAAGTGACTAAAATAAGAGCACAACACTTTTAAAATGACTATCTAAATAATTTACCTTAAAATAAAATAACAAATTTTAGTGCATGCGAGTTACAATATATGATTTCTTGTTGTTGTTGCTATCCTTGTGAGAGCTATAATTGCCACTGCAGGGTCCATGCCCGATCCTCATTTATAGCGAGTGGGGGACTCTTTTATGAGCTAGACGTACGTTCGGGAAAATAACCAAAACAAAATGTACAAAACGTCGACAGCAGGGTTCGAACCTGCGCGGGCGTAGCCCAACAGATTTCAAGTCTGTCTCCTTAACCACTCGGACATATCGACGGTTTTGTTAGGAGGACCTGAAAATATTTTATTAACGTTTATCAACAAAGTCCAACTCTATATGCAGGTCGTTGATATGCTTTCTACAAAGTACAAACCTACTAATATTAATTCCAGTACAATAGAAAAGGAAATACCCAAAAATAAGAAAAAGTAAGATAAGCATGACATGGATTTTTTTTTGGTATATGAAAGTTTTCATAAGACGCGATTTAATTATAATTAAAATAAATTTAAAGGAGGATCCACACATAATACATTTATATATTATGAGACTCGAAAATGAGATTTTAAAGTTTTAAAACCTCAATCTTACGATCGAGATAAAATCTTATTGACAATTAAATACATATGTATATAACATTTTAAATGTGGTTATGATATTTAATAAATACAATATAAATATATAGATTCCGTATTGGTAATATTCTTTTATAAAATTTTTGTAAATTGAAATTGTATTGCTATTTTTATCTAATGTATATATTTACAGTCCCGGGGTACGCCCAAGACCCAAGACTAGAAGGGGACAAAAGAAAATTTTCAACTTTTAACGTGGAAAAAAATCTTTAACCTTTTAAGTCTTCTCATTGACGCTTAATTGCAAGCATAAAAAAAAAAGAAAAAGAAAAAGGCCCCACTTTTTTTATTTTATTACTAGTATATGTTTTATTATATTATATTACATTTTATAATTTCTTTTAAAAGAATCCCAATTTATTGTTTCACCTAGGGTCCCAAAATGTTAAAATGAGCCTGCATATTTATATAAAAGTATAAATTTAGAGAAATTTTGAATCGATAAATTTTTTATATGCATTATATTACTAAATTGATATTAAAATAATTTATTAACATATTATTAATTATAATATGATAATAAAAAGAAATATTAATTAACATAATAATATATTAATGTAAAATTAATTAACTTAGTTGTATCTTTTAAAATTTTTTAAGACTGTTTGTGGAATAAAAAAAGTGCACAACCAGTGTACCAAATACTAACCCTAATTATAATTGTCGAAACCATTCTTTTGAAAAACAAACGTTTTAGGTTGTCGACTTTAAAAATGAAAATTGAGAGTTGTCACCAATCTTTTATTGAGGTGTGATTGGATCAACTAAAAAAAAGGCTTTGGTCTACGAGTTTTAGAAAAATGGATCCGGGAGTCGGTTACGTACGAGGAAGGATTAGCACCCTCATAACGCCCAAAATTGGTACCTAGTTAATTAATTAGTGTCTTAATGTCGAAAATTTGAAAAATATAATCCTTAGCAAAAACTTAAAAACGTTACTTATTAAGACCCTTATCATTTCGGAGAAAGAAAATGTCACACCTAATGCGTTAGGGCACAACATTCTAATTTCCTCAAAAATGAATTAGTCTAAAACTCGTGTAATAAAAATTTAAAAGAATATTCATTTGTTTAAGATTTAAGAAATCGCGGCCCAATACGTTAGGGCACAATTCCTCAAAATCCCAAACTTGAAATATTTCCTTTATTATTATTTTTTCAAAAAATCTTTGTCTCAAGAAATCAATACGTCACATCCAATACGTTAGGATACAACATATTTAACTCCCCAACAACAAGCTTTTTATTTTATATATTTTTTATTAATGAGCAACCCTCGATCGTTGGATTTAACGAAGAAAATCGGAACCCAATACGTTAGGGCTTAATTTCCTTGAAAATCCTAAATACGAGTGTTATCTCAATTTTGAAAATTTTAAAATCGAAAAAAATGATGTGATGCTACATTAAATATAAAATGTAATAATAAATACAACAATGGCATAGAAATAAACGAAATTAATGTACATAAACAACGACATGTAAAATATCAAATGGATATAAATGAAAACAACATCAATAAGCAAATGAAGGAATAAACAAAAAAATAAAGAGAAAAAGGTACAAAATATATATACATTTGAAACTATGAAGAATAAAAGACATAAAGATAATTTACTCATAAAATTTTGGGTTATAAAACTTATATATATATATATATATATAATACATAATGCATTTATGAAAATAAGGAAAATATAAATATATACATATAAAATATATTCATGCATTTACAAAAAAATGAAATATATAAGTATAATATAAAAACGTGGAAAATATTTATAATAAGCTTTGAATGGAGTATAAATATATGTTTATATATTACAAAATGTATAAACATATAAAAATCATAGAATATGGGCAAACGATAAATATTATGAAATATAAATGTGTATATATATATGTATAAAAATATGAAAATAAAATAATAATAAAGTATGTATATAATATGTATATATATTAAAACGTTTAAAATATATATGTATATATATTAACATGCATATGCTATATATATGTAGGTATAATAATAATATATAATATAATAATAAAAAAATAATAATAAATTAATAAAATAGACTAAAAACCTAAAATGAAAGATTAAGGATTAAATTGAAAATCAACAGAATAAAAAAAATGAAAGACCCAATTAAAAGGCGCGAATAACTCATAGGGCTCGAATGGGAAAATATCTCCATCCTTTGAAACGCGTCACTTTATTAGGGCTAAATAAAATAAATAAATAAAATTCGCAGTGGTATCACATTCTTCCTTTTTTAAAATCGTAAATAAGTAAAAAATAATCGAAAAAGAAAAAAAAAAGAAAACAGTAAACCACCTTTAAAAAACTGCCAATCGTTCTCCCTTTTTTATTCTTTTTTTTACAATGAAGGGAGAGGCCTCTATTTATAGCTGAGCCTCCCTAAATCCAACGGTACAGATCAATTACATCAACGGCTAAGATTAAAGGGTATCTACAAATTAAATCTCTAAGATTACAAAATCATATTTTCTAAGATTGTATATATCATATCTAAGATTGCATAGATCATATCTAAGATTGCATAGATCATATCTAAGATTGCATATCATATCTAAGATTGCATAGATCATATCTAAGATTGCATAGATCATAAGATTGCATAGATCATATCTAAGATTGCATATCATATCTAAGATTGTATATCCTCGAAAAATATGTTTCCATATGTGAGCCCGGCTAAAATTGGGTATTACAATAATTATTCTATTAATAATATATTAAATTATTGTGGTGACACTTTTATCATTTCATACTTTTATTCTTTAAATAAAATAATTAAAACTACAAATCCAAGGACACATGTTCAATAGTATTAAAATATAAGTTCATTATCGGTTCACCTATATTCATTAAATAAAGTTTAAAAGATAATATTTTGAACATAAAATGATTTCTTTCACCCATATCATGAGAGAGATAAAATTTAATAAAAATAATTTTAATTTTAATTATTTTATAAATAAAATTTTCATTATTAGTGTTATCGTATTTATCACTTAATTATGAAGGAAAAAATCACTTAATTAGTGGTATAGTTATATACCAAAGGAAAAAAATCGCTTAATTAGTGGTATAGTTATATACCAAATGAAACTAAGACTCAACACTATAAATAAGTGCATTTGCAAGACATTTTAATTCAAACAACATCTAAAGAATCACTATAAATAAGTGCATTTAATCATACGACATGCAGTAAAAACGTGTCCTACAGGGAGTGCTTTCTGATTTTTTTAACATATTAACTCTTTTAGTCAAATGATTAAATGTTAGTGATTTTGACTTTGAGTCTCGGGTATGATTCTTCTCTTACTCATATTTGTATTTTTATTTCATGTTGTTTTAAACTTTACTTTTATTTTTAATTACTAATTTTAACACATTAGTTCATTTGGATAGATGGTTAATTAATAGTGATATTATCATTGATTCTTAAGTTTGGTTCCTATTCTAAACACATTTGTATTTTTTATTGGCTTAATCTTGTAAAAAACCCTCAAACTTTTTTTTAAAAAATAATTAAGCCTTTGGTTTTTTTTTTTTGCACTCAATTGGGTACTTGAGCTACCAAACTGCATATAAAAGACTTTCAAACTTAAAAAAAAAAAATCAATTAAGCCCCCCGTTTTTTTTTTGCACTCAATTGGGTATTTAAATTACCAAAATGCATAAAAAAGGCCACTAGGGGGCTGGTAGGGGTCCTACCCCCTAAAATGAAATTTTTTTCATTTAGGCCTTTTATAATTTATAAAATTTTAAATTAGTAATGGTAAAATTGCACTTTGACCCACCAAAAATGATAAAAATTTAATTTAATCCTCTAAAAATTATAAAGATATAGGTTTTTAAAATGAAGAAATTACATATTTACTATCATAAAAATATATAATTTAATTCTGCCCAAAAAAAAATTTTGACTTCCCTGCCCCCTAAGTCATATTTCTGGATCCGCCACTGAAAAATGCCCTTTTACCATTAACTTTAACGGTTGACCGTTAAAGTTATAGATAAATTATAAAATGTTTTTTTGGTACAATAACTTTTATAATTTTTTACTTAATTTTATATTTCTTTACATTTTTTTATAATTTTCTTATGAATTTATAAAATTTTATAATTTATTTCTATATTTCTATATAATTTATAATTTTTTTTATAATTTTTATAAAATTTTACAAGTTTTAATAATTGTTTTACGATTTTATATTTATTTTCTAATTTTTAATAAATGATTATATTTTTATTAAAATTTAATTATTTTTATAAATTTTATTGATTTTTATTTTTATCATTTTTTGTCACATGTCACGCCGTGCTTGTGACATGTGGTGGCTTTAATTGCAAAAAATTAGGGGCGGTAAACTGTTAAGGTTAACGGTCAAATGGCCTTTTTCAGTGGTGGATCTAGAAATACGACTTAGGGGGGCAGGGGCAAAGTCAAAAAATTTTTTGGGCGGGTCAGAATTAAATTATATATTTTTATGATAGTAAAAATATAATTTCTCTAGCAACGGCGCCAACAATTTGATTACCACCAGATGTGCGAACGTCTGGACTGAACATATTGCAGCAAATAAATATATGATTAAATAGCGGTGTCCGCAAGTATATGGGTCAAATTGTAAATGGAAGAATGTTACAACGAAGCACTTTGAAAAGTATTCCGAGGATCTACCTAAGAGAGGTTGAATTAAACTTAAATTAATTTTCTGTACTAATAGGTCTAAATAGTACTAATCTAAAATTATTTTACGAAAAACCAAAATTAAAATTGATCAACCAAAATAACATAAATGATCTAATATGAAGACAACAATGTAACAATCGAAATTAATTCCAATTAATAGACAAAAGATTAACTCACTCTAGTGTTCCTAATTAACTTTAGAACTCGGGTTTTATCAAGTTAGCTATTAATTAACTAGTTATTACCTCTTGACCTCTAACTAATTAACTAATCGACCAATACATGCTCATCTCTTGACCTCACTTTCTTGACCAGGATAAATTATTATTTACTCAGTAAACTTATCTCTCGATCTCGTTTATCCTAAATTACTTCTTAGGGTTTAATCGCACATAATTTAAACCAACTAAATCGAATTTAAACCCTAATTCATCCATTAATTAGTCACACATCAGTTCATTAATCTCCCCAAGGAAACTAGCCACTCATGGATCTATATGCAATAATCCCTAAACTGATATTTAACATGCAAAACAGTAAATGAAATAAAAGAAGGGAATAAGAAAATAAATCCATCTCGATGTCGATTCGTGCACGAAAGCGAGATTTCCTTTAACAATTGCAAAGATAATTCCAATTGCGACTAGAAACCAAAAAGAAATAAATAAAAACTATTAAGTTGAAAGCTTGGATCGAAATGGAATCCCAATTACACAAGAACATAAACTATTTAGAAGACTAAATTGAAAGAAAATAAAAACTAAAATGAAAACCTAAAACTAACTAAGTGGCTCACTTGGCCAAGCCTCCTCAAATGAGGCTAAACATGTCTATTTATAGAGTTTATGTTCTTGTAACAGCCCGATTTTGACTCTAATCAGAATAGTGGTTTCGGGACCAAAAATCTGAGTCTAAAAAAATTTTAATATTATTTTCTGTGTTTATTATGTGTAAATTTGATTGTGTGAAATTTTCATGTTTTAATTTTGTCGTTTGAGTGACCGATTAAAGAAAATGGCTTAATCGCGTAAAATGAAAATTTAGGGGTTAAATCTAAAAGTACTTAATTATTGTTGTCTTTATAAAATGGAGGATTTATGATGCAATAAGGCCAATATATAGTTAGTGGGCGGCAATGGTCTAAATTACCCTTAGATTATATGTTATAAATATATATTATTAAAGGTTAATTTTGTAACTTAGTTAATAAATTAAGTTATAATAAAATAAAACAAAAAAAAAAGATGGCCATTATCATCTTTCTTGGCTGAATGTAGCAAAGAAAGAAAACCATTCATGCTTGTTAAAGTTTCGACATTCAACTAGCTTGATTATAGGTATGTTTTACTTCGGTTTTTGATAATTTTTACGTTTTTGAGATCGTTGCTTCGAATACTTCAAAACCCATGTCTTCATTTTGTGAATTAATGATGATTTTGAAATGCGTCATTGATGAATGTTTGAGTTTTATGATGTTAATTGATGAAATATGAAATATATGTGTTAGATTAACATGTTTTGTTTTTGAATTTTTGGTGAATTTGAGTAATTAGGGAAAATTGTGAAAAAAAAATTTGAGGGACTAAAATGAAAAATAAATGAAATGTGTGGGCTTGTATGAAGACTATGAATATTCGACCCTAGCATGATGTGTGCAAATTTTGTGTTTTATGCAATAGGGATTAAATTGTAAAAAATTTAAAATGTTAGGGGCAAAATGGTAATTTGCCCATTGTGTGCTTTTGGACTAAATTGAATGAATTGTTGAATAAAAAAGTTAAATCTGAATATGTTTAGATCGCGAAATGAAGGAAACAAAATTAGATCGGGGGAAGTCGAAAGTAGTCGAGTAGTCGACTGTGTCCGTCGTTATCCAAGGTAAGTCGATAAGCATTTTAATGTTGTTAAATTTAAGAATTTATATATATGATATATGAAAAAGTAAATTATTTGAATTTATTTATGCATTGGCCGAATGTGAGTATTGATATAGGGTTATGTTTCAAGTTTGATTCAATAGATATTCAATATTTGAAAGCCCGTATGAACCCTAGGAATAGATAGGATACTTATGTCATGGCATAGGATCTATGATTTGTGTTTTTGTGTAAGACCACGTCTGGGATGTTCGCATCGAATTATGTTTTTGTGTAAGACCCTGTCTGGGACAGTGGCATCGATCTGTGATTACATGTAAGACCACGTCTGGGATGTTGGCATTGTACGAGCCTTCCGACTATCCGTGTATCCTTTTTACTTCCGAATGGTTCAACGGGAAAAGTTAAGTGAAGATTAAATGAGAAATCGAATTTAAAAGAGCTCAGGTATGTACTTATATCAAGTTGTGAAAGTAAGGTAAGTTAGTTGTTAAATTAGTTGTATAATGTTAAGTTATAAATGTGAGCTATGTGTATGCATATGTGGAGATGCATATTCAGCTAAATGTGGAATAAATGATTTTAATATAAGTAATTTGATTAGATTCATGTATATGTGTATTATTAACTATATCGTATGAGTATGTTAGTTATAAATGATAATTTGTCATTAGAAAGCATGTATATTCGGTTTTGGCTAACTTAGTGATAATGTATATTTTTGCTTACGACTTATTAAGCTTCAAATAGCTTACTATGTGTGTTTGTATTTGTTTACCTCAGTTTTATAGATTTTGAAGTTGTTACGAGCTCAGGGATCGTCAGCAAAGCCAACCACACTATCGACATTTTCTTTCAATATTTTACTAAGTTGATTTCAAATATATGGCATGTATAGCATAGTCGAAACGTTGATTTTGGATCAAATATGTATATGTAATTAATAGCCCAAGCCATGCGAAAATGGCTTATTTTCTTTTGATTGAGTTTGTATCTATGTGTATGGTCTTAATAGTCACTAAAATGGAGTTTATGTTTATGCATGTTTGATTATGGTATAATTTTGTGTTAGGTAAATAAATGTGATGCAAATGGATCTAGACTTGTTGACTTGGCTTTTAGATTAGTTATATATTCGAATATGCAAGAATTAAATGATATTAAATTGAATATCTATAGGTTTGCTTATAATTTTGATTAGTTTAAGTCATGTACTTATAAATAGCCATATGAAAATAACCTATTTTTGTGCTTGTGTTCGGTTTGTTGATAATGGCTTATTCGTTTTAGTTATGTTTAGTCCTTATGCTTTTGTTAATTTTTGTTAAAATGATGTTTGTGATTATGCATATTCGGCTTTATACTTGATTCATTTTGAATGGTAGGATACATGGTTAAGATGTAATAAAATTTATGAATTTGTATGTTTTAGGCGAAATCTATATGTTAAGTGATGCCTTGTATGTATAATTATTATGCATTGGGTGATGATTGATTTAGTTTTGGTATTATATAGGTTCGGTTATGGTATATAAGTATAGAGTTATGTTTAGTCCTTAAGCCTTTAATAAATTAGTTTGAAATGATATTGCTAATTATGTATATTTGGTTTTGGTAGGAGTTTTTTTAATATCTGCATATTGAAGTCGGTTTTAAGAATTTGGCTTTAGTTTGTTTTATAGGTAACATAATTACTTTGTTTATGTTTGGGTGCATAATCTTGGTTAAGGTGAGTTTATGTTTAACCTGCTTAATATGTTTTGATAGTGAGTGATGAATTAAGTCATGAGTGTGGTAAGTATAAGTATTACATGAAAACTTGAAAATGTTAAGTCATTAGCTAAATAATTTGATTGATAATAGATGGTATATAATATGTAAATGAGACAAAATAACCAAGCTTCATTCGGTTAGGTTTAAGTTTGATTATATATATATAATCGGCATTAAAGGTAGTTACTAAATTCGGCTATTATGTGTTTGTGTATTTGGATAGGTGAACTATTAAATTTGTTAAATTTATGACTTGGTTATGTAGCATATTCATTTGTAGTATTTGATTAAAATAGGTTCGGTGATATTACTATAATGTTCACTTTTATTTTCTTGAATGGTTAGTCTACGTACTAGAATTAATTATTAAACATGCAAATTTAGTATATTTGATTTGTTTCATTTTGTTTATGCTTTATAAAATATATATATTTATATATAGTGCATTATTCAGTTTTGTATGTTTTTTTAAAAAGTTCTTATGTTAACTAAAAGTTGAAATAAGTTTTATGTATGGTAATATCTCGTAACCCCAATCTGACGACAGATACGGGTTAGGGGTGTTACAGTTCTAACCTAATTAAGATTGATTAGCAGCCCAAAAATCTAATCACATTACATTGTGTGGACTAAAATACCCATAATTAAAATTTCTGATTGTCGCCCGATCTCACGACACTATAGGACCGGTGTCGTGAAACTGCCTTTCGAATAGGAATATTGTGGCTTCGAAATTCGTGTTTCGATACCATTCCTCGGTGTCGCAACGATGCAGTCGTCCTTTATCTTCTTAGCTCAAAAATAGTGTCCTACACATTAAATGAAACCGTTAAATCATCCCTAGGCCTATAGTGGCCCATTAGGTTATGGCATTACTTAAAATTGCATAAAAATGCTTATTTTTCATAAATTAAACCTAAGATACTAAATGATGAAAACGACATAAAAACACTAGAAAAAAAAGCTTATATCCACTTATATCCTCACCACCTTATATCCACTTCTCTCACCTTCCTTATTTCTCCATTTACTAAGGCATCGTATAATATTCATAAGTACAATCTTCTGAGCTCGTATTATATTTTTTATTGAAAAATGTGAGTGTACTTTTTTCCAACTCACTTTGCTTTTATTTTTTTATCGAGATTTTCTCTATTGACGTTTTACCTTATTTTCTACAAGCTCAAAATTCTTATACTCACTATATCATACAAATCCATAGTTCACTCATTTTTTTTATATTTTGAAACCATTGTAGTGTATCTACCTAATCCCTCAATAACAATCGTCGGATGTCTAACTCCGTGCAAGAACCAAAAAATTAAAGGATCAAATAGAATATTCGTTAGGCTTAAGGTTTCATTTTTGGTTCATCAAGAAAATAGATTCAAACTCAAATTAAATACTAGGGAAATTTTTACAGGATAGCTTTTTGGCTCCAAAATTTGTCTACCAAATAATGCCTTAGGTTGTCTGTAGGTAATTCAATACATGGATTAAATCGACCAAGTCTATCAATTTCTACAACCTATAATTCAATCAAACATGCATGCTATTTACCTATTTATCATGTGGTTTACTTAACATATTAAATCTATTCACAGTGTAATAAATTGAACTAAGTAGTCTAAAATTAGAAATTTAGAATCAATTATTCCTATTAACATGCTCCTAACCAACCATTTGTATTTCTACAAGCCCAAACACATAGAAAACATGCATAATAAAAATTTTTAAAAACTATTAAAACTAGGAAAAATAACATAATTTTTTAAAAAATTTGTAAATTTCCTAAGTCACCCCCTACACTTTATTTGTCATATTACCTCTAATGTGCAATACAAGATAAGGGAAAGAGGTTAACCAATTCCATGGTTTGTGCAATGCAATTGGTGGGACTACTTCTTTTGGTTTTGGCTCTCAATTGTAGTGCTGTAAAAAATTGTGGGGTTCCTACAAAGGAAAACTAAAACACACAAATATATATAATATTAAATCTTAACTAATTAAAAGCTGAAAAAAAGGAAAAATCATCCCAAATAAAGTACAAAGTCCAAAAATAAAAATGTTTAAAACTAGTCAGAACCAGGTTCTAAATCCTCCATCATAGGTGTCTTGCCCCTCTCGCACCCCGCTGACGATTTAGTAGCTCACCTTCCCGAAGTCTAGGTCGGGTCGATAAGTGGTGTGGTCAAAATACCCACTCATAATCCGGTGGCACGATTGGGGTCTGCTCCTCCTCCTTCTCTTCATCTTCTTCATCATATGGCACCCTCCTCGCCCAGCGGTGGGAATCGCTTAAACATGTCCAGCAGTGATGTAGGTGTTGGCCATCCATTCTATTCTGCAATGAGAATTAGAATGTCGCCCATGTCTTACATCCACCATTTCGGACACTTTTAGATAGGCATACATGTTAGTCCTGTCATCTTTGACGTGTGAGCTTTACTTTTTCTCTTTGTCGGTCCTTGAGGATCACTCCTATGTTTAGTTCAGTGCTCCTTCCCCCTATTTTGCTTCCTTTGGAGCTCAATGAATTGGCCGTATAAGTTTTCCCCAAACACGCTCCTCGTACCACCTCCGGACGTACTAATTTCTAGAGAGTGAATACTACAATAAAATATAGAAAGACAAGGCAGTATCCGCAAGTATACAAGTCTAGTTGTGATATAGTTTTACAACGAAGTAGGTGAGTACTCCGAGGATCGTACCCAATCTAATTAATACTTTTAAATCAGTTATAGTACGAACAATAGGAAATAAATTATTTTTGGGGTTTTATAATAATAGTAATAAAAACAAAATAACATAAAAAGATAAAATTCAAGAGATTAAAAAGTAAGAATAAATCAAATCTGATTATGGGTGATTAGATCACTTCAGTAATCTCCATCAACTATCATTTTGGGTTTCTCGTCAATTAACTAGTCGCTACCCTAGCAGGATCTTCCGATCTTCCGCTAACATAATGAGTCAGCAAGAACTATTTATCTTTTGACCTTACAATTTAGACTGATTTGGGGTTAAGGTGTTCACGATTGGGCAATACTAATTTTGGGTTAATTCCTACCTTTATGACTTCTCGAGGTTGTCAGGCCTAGGGTTTGTTTCATGTTCTAACTTTCCCATATAGCTTATCCGTTGAGTAGCCCTATAAAATAGTTAACAGATCATACTTTAACTCGCTAATCCCTCATAGAGGGATTAGTTCCTTATGGCTTCCATAGACAATATATAATCGATGTAAAGAGAGAGCATGCTAATTATATCGACAAGATAGAGTAAATGAAAGGGCCTGATTCCACAGAGTTTGAATGCTTCCACGAATTAGATCTCTTGAAATCAATAAGAACAATTGAAATAAATCTAAAATCCTAATAAATAAAGAAAGCTAAACTAAATTTATAAGAGAGAATATAGGCTAAAGGAATGATGTCCATAACAGGTGACAAATAAGCCTATTTATAGCCTTTAGGTGGTCGTTGTCCTTAACCCTAGGTTAGTTTACGTTCCCGAGCTTAAGGTTTGATTGTGCAGACCAAAACTCCCTTGATTCGTGTGTTGTCTCCATCATAGAGTCGATGTCATGATACATCAGGACCTATGCCGTGACATAGCAATCAGTATACTCGTCTGCAGGTATATTCAGGGGTATGTCACGACACCCTCAGTCTATTTCACGACATTGAAGGAAGTCTTGATTTTTCTCCATTTTGCTCCCTATGTTGCAACATTGAGTCATCCATGTTGCTACATAGCAACCAATATTCATTTAGTGCACCTTCTAATAGTCTCTTGCTCACTCACAAAGTGCGTTAGCTCACCCTTAGACCTCATTTAGCCCTTAAGGTCAATAAAAGACTAAATTTGCAAATTTTATTGAATTTAAATAAACTATGAAAACTTAACTAAAATATAACAAAAATGCTTGTATTCAAGCTTTTTAAATGTGAAAACTAGTTTAATATGCTACATCGAATTATGGTAGATCAAACACCCCTATACTTAAGTCATTGCTTGTTCTCAAGGAACATAAAAAAATGAAAAATAAGATGATGACCCTTAAGCAAAAATGATACAAGTATTTACTTCGGAGCATATAGCTAGGCATTTTATGCTTACTAACAATTTCAGAATGATGAATAGTTGATTTACCATTTTTGATTTCAAACATCTAAGTTTAGTATGTTACACATGACCACCTCTGGACATATTAATGTCCAAAGTGTGAATACTGCAATGAAATACAAAAAGACAAGGTGGTATCTGCAAATATACATGCCGAGTTGTAATATAGTTTTACAACGAAGTAGGTGAGAATTTCGAGGATAGCATCCAAAAGAGGCGAGTGCCAAATCAATTCTAAACTAAACACTAAATGATCTAATTAATACTTTTAAATCAATTATGTACGAAAAACATGAAATAAAGGATTTTTGGGGTTTTATAGTAATAGTAATAAAAACAAAATAACATAAAAAGATAAAATTCAAGAGATTAAAAAGGAAGAATAAATCAAATTTGATTATAGGTGATTAGCTCACTTCGGTAATCTTCATCAACTATCATTTTGGGTTCCTCGTTAATCAACTAGTCGCTACCCTAGTAGGATCTTCCGATCTTCCGATCTTCCATTAACATAACGAGTCAGCAAGAACTATTTATCTTTCGACCTCACAATTTAGACTGATTTGGGGTTAAGGTGTTAACTATTGGGCAATACCAATTTTGAGTTAATTCCTACCTTGATGAATTCTCGGGGTTGTTAGGCCTAGGGTTTGTTTCACATTCTATCTTTCCCAAATAGTTGATCCGTTAAGTAACCCTACAAAACAGTTAACAGATCATACCTCCACTCGCTAATCCTTCATAGAGGGATTAGTTCCTTATGGCTTTCATAGACAATATATAATCGATGTAAAGAGCAAGCATGCTAATTAAGTCGACAAGATAGAGTAAATGAAAGAGCCTGATTGTATTGGAATTAAGCACGAATCCACAGAGTTTGAATGCTTCCACAATTCAAATCTCTTGAAATCAACAAGAACAATTAAAATAAATCTAAAACCCTAAGAAAGAAAGAAAACTAAGCTATATTTATAAGAGAGAATATAGGATAAAGGAATGATGTCCATAATAGGCGAAAAATGTGCCTATTTATAGCCTTTAGGTGGTCGTCATCATTAACCCTAGGTTAGCTGACGTTCCTGAGCTTAAAGTTTGATTGTGCTTGCCAAAATGCCACTACTTCGTGTGTTGTTTCCATCACAAAGTCAATGTCGCAACACACCAGGACCTATGTCGTGACATAGCAATTAGTATACTCTTCTGCAGGTATCTTCAAGGGTATGTCGTGACACCCTTAGTTTGTGTCGTGACATCTAAGATAATTTTGAGTTTTCTCCATTATGCTCCGTGTTGTGACATAGCGACCAATATCTGTTTAGTGCACCTTCTAATGATCTCCTGCACACTTACAAAGTGCATTAGCTCACCCTTAGGCCTCATTCGGCCCCTAAGGTTAAGAAAAGACTCAATTTGCACATTTTATTGAATGTAAATAAAACTATGAAAACTTAACTAAAATATAATGAAAATGCTTGTATTCAAGCTCCTTAAATGTGAAAACTAGTTTAATCTGCTACACCGAGTTACAGTAGATCAATACAATATACAAGTATCAAAGGTCTCACCTACAGGAATCCATCAACAAATTATACAAGTACTTTAATTATCTGAGCAGAATACAAATAGTCATTTATGCGTATGTTTAGTATGATGTCTATTCATGTATAAGGGTATTTAGGTCACATAGGACTTTTTGGCTTGTAACTTTTTGAGGCTTAGAATAGGTATGGAATTCAAAAGTAGTAAGCATCAAAAGGGTTTTAAACACAAAAATAGTTTGGCACATCGGATTGATCCCTATTCTTCCCCCCCTTAGTGACCCTTACCCGTTCACTGCTTTATTTCTCCTTCACTCACCTTCCTTGTCTCTCCATGTATAGGAAATCATAGCATGACATAGTAACTACGGCTAGCCTACGAGTTTTAGTGCACTAATGAACGAGTTACTCTATCTTTTGTAACTTTGTGACTTTTCTTTTTCAACTCATCTCACTCATGAATGTTTTTTTTTCAAGAACTTTTTCTACTTGTATTACTTTTGCCTTTTAGATGTCTCTTTTGTTTTTCACTTTCGGGCTAACCTATAATTCCTATATCACACTAATCCTTCCTATTTCACTCTGTTTTTACAAACTCTACCTTAATCTATCTACTTAACCCTCAATACGTATGGCCAAACGTCTACAATCATGCGGTGCAAGACCAAAGGAAAAGGACAAGTACAAATTAACGTTTTTAGGCTTGAGGTTTGTAATGAGGTTCATCAAGAAGTGTCAAAAGGCTAAAAAATCGATACTAAATGTGAATATTAATAGGTTGGCTTTTTGGCTCGGGACGTGTTCCAAACAATGCCTTAAGTCATCCTTAAATACCTCAACAAGCACAAAATTAATCAACCAAACAAACTCAAATTCAATCATTTATCATTCATACTAGCATGCTCATTTCATTGTATTTTCTATATCATTTAGTATAGTTGATTGCTTAATACCTATTTAAAATGTAACATATAGAACTTTAATAGTCTAATGCTCAAAAATTTAAAATCACCTACCATCATGCCAAATTTATTCATAAACACAAGAAACCTATGTACATGCTCCTAACTAATCACTTGTATTTCTACAAGCTCAAAATTTTTTTTTAAAAAATCCTATGTTACCCCCACAATTTAGTTGACACATTGTCCTCAATGTGTTGCCCATAAGAAGATAAGGAAAGAAGTTACCCGATTGATCGTGGGCGCTATAATTACTAATGGTGGGTGTTTCCTCCTTTGATCGTGTGAAGTTTGAATTGTTTGTGTCTACTTTGTGTTGGGTTTCTAAAAAAAATTAAACAAACTACAAAATAAAGAATTATGTATGTATGTATCCCTAATCCTAAAAATAGGTTTACATCACCTTAAAAATTAATACAATCCCTAAAGTAATTATTTATTAATGAAAAGTAAAAATTCCTAATAAAGAAAGAATCATTCAATTTTCCTAAATTCGTCTACTCCTAATCCTACTAGTTTACTCTTGAATATTAGTCCTCATCTTCCTAAAATCTTATTTTTCTCCTTTCCTCTTTTTGTTTCGACTGTAGAAGAATAAATTGCTTGAATAAATCGTCATCGAGTAATTTCCTTGGGGGATTCATGGTTTTATCTATCCACTCAATAGGTACTCCTACCCTTTTACAAAGTTTCGTAATTAGATGAGGGAAAAATATTCCCTTTCCTAAATTCCTTGCACAATCAATCATGTTCTTATATATCCATGTTCCAATACATATTTGTTTCTTTTGGAGGGTCCCATATGTTATGGTAGTTTGAAATGGACTAATCTCAGACATTCTGTTATAGGCCATATTCTCGAACATACGAATTTCATCCATGTCTTGGCTTTTGGTGTCATCAACTCTTAATTCAATGTTTCAAGTATTGTTGTTCCTGTTCAATATGTACACATCTCTTTTCCTTCCATTAAGAATCTCAATATTTCCTCTGTATCAATGTTTCTGAATTCCTTCAAATATGTTTTATAGAGATAATTGCGATTATAATATGGTGCATCATAAATTTGATAAATACTCATCTCAGTTACTAGAACATTAACCCCTCTGACCTTTACAAGGGAGTGCATCCCATAGAATGGTTTGGTTGCTTCCCTTTGTTTTAAGGCTAGATAAAATTCTTTTACTACAAGAATTGTTAAGGGGTTTTCGGTTGGCAAACAAAATTTCGTACATTCCCTTTCAGTTTCATTTTCCCATATTCCTTTGCAATTCCTCATTAGAGGGTCAAGTCCCTACTCTTGAATAAATTTATATGGCTATAGTTGTTGTATGTACTTATACATGTCACCTTCTTAAAACTCAATAGTTAGGCTAGAGCCCTTGTAATGAAATTGGCTGTAACACCCCTTGCCCGAGACCGTTGCCGGAGTCGAGCATGAGGCATTACTTGACTTAACTTAAAAGTTCGGGCATAAAAATTTACTTTTAAAACTTATTTCACTGTTCATAATAAGGATGTCCACCTGGGCAAGAGTCACTAAATCAATTATAACTCGAGCTAAAAAACTCAAAATTTAGATCCGTAAATTTTCCCTAAAACTAGACTCATATATATTTTTACCATAATTTTTTTAGAATTTTTTGTTTCAGAAAATTAGTACAGTTTATTAGTGAAAATCTCCCCTATTTCGCTGATCGATTGTCCTGATCTCTCGTCACTAAAATTTAATTATCTCATTGTAAAAACTTCATATGTGTTCACACTTGTTTCTACGGAAACTAGACTCAATAAGGAATCTAGACATATAAATTACAACTCATAAATATTTTTGTCCAATTTTTAATGATTTTCCAAAGTCAGAACAGGGGATTCCAAAAACCACTTTGACCTTGTCTAACTAAAATTCAAATATCTTAGAATTCATAATTCCTTTGTCTACACCGTTATTTTCCTATGAAAATAGACTAAATAAGCTTTAATTATATATTTCATCCACCCTCTAATTAATTTTCTACTATCCTTGGTGATTTTTCAAAATCACTTCACTACTACTGTCTCAAAACTCATTCACTACCAATTTTTACTTTTTCATGATTTCTATGCATAATTTATCACCTAGACATTTATAACAACAAACGCCCTCATACTTAGCCATTTTAATAAATATTCATCATCAAATATTTACATATCATCTTTTGGTTATATCTTAAGAATATACAATCGAAATGACCAAGTCCCTATACATGCCATAGCTCAAAACATTTATCGTCTTAAAATACCGAGTTGTTGTGGTTGATAGTGTGAACGCTCTCTGACGTCTTCAAGATCCCAACTCTGTTTGATAATACTATATGAAAGAAAAAGAAATAAAAGAAATAAACATAATGCTTAGTAAGTTTACAAGTAAATAAATAACAACATTTATCATAAACAATTATATTCATAAATTTTTATTAAGCATTAAGATCTTTACTTTCTTCTTTATGTACTCTCTTACTCGTTTACTTACTTGCTTGCTTAACTTACTTCTTCGTTGTTGAAATTTCTTTTCTCAACTGATAACGAGATACTCTTAATCTTATTAACTCACCGAACTTGTCTATTAGGCTTTTACCGAACTTTCATGTAACATCGTCTATTTATTAGCCCGTTGAATCACTTGGAATACTAAGGATACTCGGTCTCTGTCTGAATATAACATGCCAAAGCTATGTCCCGACATAGTCTTACATGGGATGTTTCTTGTCTTTATAATCTCATATCCAGATATGGTCTTACATGAGAGTTTTCATATAGGTGCCCATGCCATGTCCCAGACATGGTCTTACGGGGGACCTCTCATCTTGGTGCCAACGTCCTGTCCCAGACATGGTCTTACATGGGACCTCTCATCTCGGTGCCAACGCCATGTCCCAGACATGGTCTTACATGGGACCTCTCATCTCGATGCCAACACCATGTCCCAGACATGGTCTTACATGGGACCTCTCATAATCTCAATGATGCCAATGCCATGTCCCAGACATGGTCTTACATGGGATCTTTTTACCCAAATGTCATGACATTTGTATCCAATACATTCCTCATGTTTCAACGGGGCCTTTTAACACTGATTCTCTGTCATCTCATACTTGAGTTAACATTAGATATTTCCATGAAATAAATACATAATTGCTGAAAAATAACAGCATTAATAATAATTATCAAAATATTGCATTTATTTACCGTAAACTTACCTCGGTACAAAATATGATCAAATCTAACACTTTAGTCCTCAACCTTTTTCTTTCCCAGTTCTAACTCTGAATTTCGTTCTTCTTGATCTATAATAGAAAATTTAGCTTATTTAATACTCACATTCATCAAAACAATCCTTAACTCGAACTTTGACAAAATTACATTTTTGCCCCTAAACTTTTGCATATTTACACTTTTGTCCCAAAGCTCAGAAATTAAACTTCATCCCTTATTCTTATGTTTTATGACATGCTGGACATTTTTCCCTTCTATGGAAACATCAAATTCCCACTCTAACACTTACTTATGAACTTTAGGTATTTTTACCGATTATGTCGTTATAATCGTTTTCACTTAAAATCATTTAGCAAAATTTGTTTAACATAATTTCAAGCTTCATATTCTACCATAAAACATCAAAATAAACACATTTCACCTATGGGTATTTTTCCAAATATGAACCCTAGGTTAAATTATTGCTAGAATAAGCTAAATCAAGTTACCGGGACTTCAAAAACGTAAAGAACATTAAAAAAAGCTAGAACAGACTTACAATCGAGCTTGGAAGCTTGAAAAACCCTAGCCATGGTTTCCCCTTGTGAAATTCAGCCATGGGGTTGAAGATGGACAAAAATTGGCTTCAATTTTGTTTTTAATTCATTTTAATAACTAAATGACCAAAATGCCCTTAATGAAAAACTTTGGAAACATGCCTAACCTTGTCCATTTTTGTCTACCAACTCAACCAATGGTATAATTACCATATAAGGACCTCCAATTTAAAATTTCATAACAATTGGACACCTCTAACATGTAGAACTCAACTTTTGCACTTTTTACAATTTAGTCCTTTTGACTAAATTGAGTGCCCAAACGTCGAAATTTTCGAACGAAATCTTCACGAAATCATTTTATGAAATCGTAGACCATAAAAATATAATAAAATAATATTTTTCCCTCATCAAATTTGTGGCCCGAAACCACTGTTCCGACTAGTCCCAAAATCAGGATGTTACATTGGCCATTTGATAACCTATTCTTATTATGCTTGTAATTTAACCTTTGTTGACGATAAAAGAGGGTAGGCTGAAATTTAATATTTTTTAATGATAAAATAGGGTGGCCATGTGTTTTTATAGATTAGAAAGAAAGAATAAACTATTCAAGAGTTATAGTCTAGGTTTACTAAATAAGCAGTTAAAGAACAAGAATCCTAATATAATTAACCTACAAAAATGTCAATAGTTAGGGTAGTTCGAAAAATAGAGTTACGCAGTGGTGTCGCAACATCCTTGGGTGATGTTTCGACGTCGAAGGCTGGTTTTGGAATCAAAATTTTGTTTCTTGATGCAAAATTCTAGAATGGTGTCACGACATGACAACCAGATTTCTCTTTGTTTCATAAAATCAATACTTGGGTCACCTTCTTCATTATCATTCTTCATGTTTGTTGGTTTCCCATTGATTCCTTGGAAATCCCAAAAAGCGTTACAGTGCAAGGTTTGTTCCTCTACAATAGTATTAATAGTTCCTCTAAAATAATATTTTACTCGTTGGCCATTAACAAGAAAATGTTGAGCTTTTTTTTCCGATTAAGTCTATTGTCCCATGAGGAGTTACCTAATATATTGTATATGGACTTATCCATCTTGATTTAAGCTTTCCAAGGAATAATTTTAACCTTGAGTTGAATAGCAGCACTTTCTGTCCTGGAAAATTCACACTTTCTAATCTTTGAATCATGTTGAAGTCTACTCCTCTCCCAATACATTTTAGTATTTTCATAAGCCATAAATCTGAATTCTTCCAATTCTTGGAGTTGGAATAGTCTTTCTTTTTTAGCTAATTCTAGATCCAGATTTAACTCTTTGATCGCCTAGTATGCCTTCCTCTCCAATTCGATTGGTAAGTGATAGTTTTTACCATAAACTAAATTATGTGGGGACATACCTAATGGAGTATTATATGTTGTTTTGTAAGCCCACAACGCATCGTCTAGCTTGACTACCCAATCTTTTTGACTTGGGTTTACTGTTTTCTCTAAATTTTGCTTTATTTCTTGATTAGATACTTCTACTTGCCCATTAACCTGTGGATGATATGTCATTTTCATCCTATGTATTCTATTGTACTTAGCCAATGTTGCTTCGAAATACTTGCAACAGATATGAGATCCTTCGTCACTGACCAGTGCTCGTAGTGTACCAAACCTGGCGAATATGCTTTTCCTTAAGAATCTCAATACTAATTTTGTATCATTAGTAGGTAGTACAATAGCTTCGACCCATTTTGAAGCATAATCTACAGCTAGGAAGATATACTAATTCCCGAAAGAACTTAGAAAAGGTCTCTTGAAATCAATTCACCAAACATCAAAGACTTCAACCTCGATTATCCATGTTTGCAACATTTCATCCCTTTTAGATATATTCTCAATTCTCTGACAACTATCACATCCTTGTACAAATTTATAAGTGTCTCTATTCATTCTTGGCCAATAAAACCCCGATTGTAGTACTTTTTGAGCTGTCCTTTTTCCACCAAAATGCCCTCTACAAGGAGATGTGTGGCAGCCTTGTAAAATATATTGTATCTCTTCCTCTACTACACAACGCCGGACTAATTGATCTATGCATTGTCGAAACATATATGGTTACTCCAAAATGTAATTTTTTTGATTCATGGGCTATCTGCTTTTTCTATTGCCAAGATGCCTGTGCTGGGAAGACCCTCTTGTGATGTAATTTCGTAATATGCATACCATGGTGTTAGATGCTTACTTGGTCTTGATTGATTAATGTCTACTCTGAATAATTGTTCATTTTCAAATGTCTCATTATTTCTTCAATACCCCCTCTTGTAAATTATTTTCAATTCTGGATAAATGATTTGCAATTTGATTCTTAGTCCCCTTCCTATCCATTATGTAACAACCCATTTTCAGTATATTGGAACAGTGGTTTTGGGACCACAAATAAGATGAGTAAATTATTATTTTAATATTATTTTAATGTTTATAGGATATTATTAAGGTCCTATTAAAATTTTATTAAGAAATTTTGATGTTTGCATGGTTAATTTATTAAAAGGACTAAATTGTAAAATGTGTAAAAGATTATTTCTATTAGCTAAAGGGTTTAAATGACTTTGGAAATAAAATTTAATGGAATTTAATGGTAATTATACCATATATGTTGATAGTCGATGTACATGGATAGGTTTTAATGTAATTATGATAGTTTTAAAGGTTAATTTAGTAATTTGGTAATTAAAAGAAAATTTAATAACAAAAGATGAACCAAATGTTGTCATGTTCATATTTTTTTGTTTTGAACCCTAAAATAGCCATTGGAGAAGATAAGCATACGGTCAAGCTTAGGGTTGTTGCATGGTGCGTTTTCAATCCCCGTTTTTAATTATTTTTATGGTTTTGAGTCTGTTTTAGCTTAATCTAGCTAGCCCGGGGGTTAATTTGTAAAAAAATTAAAGGTTGAAGGTTATGCCATGAATTTTATTGAATGGTTTTTGATGTTAAATGATAGCTTATGAACCTTTTTTGAGAAATAAACAAATTTGGTAAAGTGATTTTTGATGGAATTTGCATTTAAAGATTGATTTGCAAAAGTAGTAAAAATTCATGTTAAATTTATGAAATGATGATTTATTTGGGTTGGTTTAAGTCCCTAAAGAATTCAGTTAGCCTATAAGAGGGATTAAAATGCTTAGATTTCAATTTATGAGCTTAAGGACTAAATTGTGAAAAGTTAAAATATTAGGGGCAAAATGGTAATTTTTCATATATGAAATTTGGATTAAATTTAATACTATAAGTATTAAATGAATTGAAATTTTCTATTTAGATCAAAGTAAACCACGTACGAACCTAGATCGAGGCAAAGCAAAAGCTTCAAGTTAGCTCGATTTAACTTCTACGCCCCTAGTCGTCAAGGTAAGTTCGTATGAATAGTTATTGTATTAACGCTATTTAAATTCTATGTTATTATGTTATTTATATTTTGAATTGAATGATGTATAAAAAAATCAATGCTATGACGGATATCGAGTCCTAGTTGAAGCTTAGGAATTCGTAGGATACAAATGACATGTTATTAGGGATTCATGTTTCGGGTGCTGGTCTTGAATGTCTTACCGATAGCTGAGGTCCTGTATTTGTTGCGGATTCTCCACAACTTGAGTGAGTAGCATTATGTAGCTTACATTCTGACCCACAACTCTGTGAGCAGGCCCATTTCACAACTCGTGTGAGCAATGATGTAAAGCAAAGGTTACAGTTATGTAAAGGCACACTTTGTGTGAGCTTTCCTGAGTATCCGATGAAATTCTTGATGGTTCAAAAAGTATGAAAAGGAAATGAAATGGTAAGTTTTCAAATGGAATGTATCATGAATTTTTGAAAAGGAATTGTGATCTAGATGATGTGAATACATGTGTAAATTAAATGTTTATGGATAAATTCATTTGAACCATGTAAAAAAGTACTAACTTGTGAATTTGATGATGTTGTATAGGTAATATGCCAAGCTTATGGTTTTATTTGGTATTACACCTATGCTATATACATTATGTAAATGAAATGGTAAGTTGTGTTTTAGTTTATACGAGCTTGCTAAGCATTAATTGCTTACGTAGTTTCTTTCCTATGTTTTATAGATTATCGGAAGCTTGTCGGAGATCTATCACACTATCCAGCAAATATATCGGTAGTTTTTGAATGTTTTGGCCAAGGTTATAATGGCATGTATAGGTTCAATTGTAATGGCATTTTGTTGGATGATTAGTTGGTGTTTGGCTTGTATAAGTTGTGGAAGTTAACTTGGTTGGTACCATTCGATCCATGTTACCTTGTGTCATTTTGGTTATCTTATGATGCATGTTTTGAATGACTCCTATGGTATATTTGGAATGGAATGATAGTAGTCAAGTTTGTGGCATGATTTGGTAAGTTTTGAACTAGAATTTGATGATTGGAATGTGGTAAAATTGACATGTTTAGGTAAGTGTTTTTGAATGCACTTGAGGTGCCTTTGAATGACACATTGGTTAGTTGAATTAGGATTTCTTGATATAGCAATATATGTATGTTTAGATAAAAAATTTTGTGCCTTGAAAGTGTGCATATTTGGTTTAAAGGTACATGCATGGAATGGATGTGGAATGACTTGATTTTAGGTAAAATTTGGGTCCACATGGCCTGAGACACAAGCGTGTGACTCAGCCATGTGAGACACACGATCGTGTGTCATTTGGTGAATTCCTTAGGTTGCAACTTAGTGAGTTACATGGCCTGGCACACGGGCATGTGACACGGCCATGTGACCCTACTCAAAGAGTTACACCAGTGAGGACACGGCTATGTGTCCCTAGTTCGAAGGTTACATAGCCTGAGACACGGGTGTGTGTCTCAGCCATGTGAGGCACACGGCCTACCCACACGACCGTGTGACCTTTGTTTCCAAATTTTCATGACTTTTTCCTAAAATTTCCAAATGATTTCGAATTAGTCTCAAATCGTTTCTAAGATATTTTAAGGGCCTTGAGGGCTCGATTTAGGGACAGTATGTATATTTATGATTGTTTTATGATTTGTTTATGTTATTGAATGAAGTTAAGTTTAAATGTTTTTGATTGTACGTTAATGCTGTGTAACCTTAATCCGACGATGGATACAGGTTAGGGGGTTACAGTGGTGGTTATTCTTGCATCTGTTGTTGATGCTATCGGTGATTCCGTCGGATTATTTTCTCTAGATTTATTGCTGCTACAATAGGTGTGCCCCTACTGCGAGCATACACTAAACCCAAAAAAAGAGGTTAGTAGCAATAAATGGAATAAAATCGTATCTATAACCTATAAATTTCTTAATTGTTCCTTTAAAGGGCAAAAATTAAAATTAACCTAGTGACATTGCCTCCCGGCAACGACGCCAACAACTTGACCACCTTCGGACGTACTAATGTCCAAAGTGTGAATACTGTAATAAAATAGAGAGTTATGAGGAGGTATCCGTAAGTATACGGGTCGAGTTGTAATATAGATTTAACAATGAAGTAGGTGAGTACTCCGAGGATCGTACCCTAAGGAGGCCAGTACTAAATCAATTTTAACCTAAACAATTAAAGATGTAATTAATACTTTAAGTCAGTTATATTACTAGAGTAAAATAAGAAAAATGTTTAGGGTTTCTAAAATAATAAAATAAAATAACATAAAAAATTAAAATTGCAAGATATAGAGATAGATAAAGTGAATCAAATCTAAGGATGGGTGATCAGCTCGCTTCGACAATCCCAATTAATTGTTGTCTCGAGTTCCTTGTCAACCAACTAGTCGTTACCCTAGCAAGATCTTCTGAACTTCTACTAACATAACGAGTTAGCAAGAACTACTTATCTTCTGACGTCACAGTCCAGACTAGCTTGGGGTAAAGGCGTTTACGAATTGGCAACACCAATTTTGGGTTAATTCTAACCTTGATAACTTTCCAGGGTTTTCAGGCTTAGGGTTTGTTTCACGATCTTCCTTTTCCAAACAATTCATCCATTGAGTATCCCTACAAAGTAGTTAAGAGATCATGCCTCCATTCGTTAATCCCCCATAGAAGGATTAGTTCCTCATGACTTTCATAAACAACATAGAAAGAATGGAAGAATTAATCGTAGGGAATGAATTGAAATAAATAGTTTATTAAGAAAGCCTTATTGATATTGATGAATAGAGCGAATCCACATAAATTGATCTCCTTTGCAATCAAATCTCTTGAAGAAAACAAATAAACTAAAATTATAAAAACCTAAAAAACCAAGAGAACAAATATAAATCTAAAACAAAGAATCTAAGCTAATGGAATGACGTCCATAATGTGTTCCAGAGATGTCTATTTATAGCCTTCAGGTAGCCATCATCCTTAGCCCTAGGGTAGCTGACATTCCGGAGCTTAAAGTTCAATTGTACAGACCAAAATGCCCCTACTTCGTCTTTTATTCTCATCACAGAGTTGATCTCGCAACACACTAGGACCTGTGTCACGACGTAACAACCAGCATATTCCTCTCTAGCCATCTTTAGGGGTATGTCGCAACACCCTCAACCTGTGTTGCGACATTGAAGGCAGTTTGTCACATTCTCTATTCTTCTCTCTATGTTGTGACATTGGATCTACCAAGTTGCAACATAGTGTCTAGTATTGACCCGAAATGCCCTCTAATGGTCTTTTGCACACTCACAAAATACGTTAGCTCTCCCTTAGGCCTCATTTGGCCCTTAAGGTTAATAAAAGACTCAATGTGCACATTTTATTGAATGTAAGAGAAACTAAAGAACTGAATTAAAACATAACGAAAATGCTTGTATTCAAAGTCCTTAAATGTGAAAACTAGTTTAATCTACTACAACGAATTACGGCTGATCAGGTTCCTCAGTGACATCAATAATTTTAACTCCTTTAACATTCTTAGAAACCTTTCCAGTAGCATCAGTGCTTTCTCCTTTCTCACTGCAGTATTCCCATTTTCATTCCATGCAAAGACCAAAAGAAGACAACCAATCTTTACGCTCTTCACACAATCCCAAGAGAATCTCTATTGTTACACTGTCATCCTCATTAAATCAGGCTTTAGTACATGTCTTCACCCCGTTGAGCTGAAGTTTGCTAAGTGTATTCAAGTCCATGTCATAAAAACCATTAGGGATCTTTTCCATAAAGAAAATCACCACACCTTCCTCAAGCTATGAACTTGCTCATATCTTATAGGCAGAATTGCTCGCAACCTCTTCAATTGAGCCTTATCTACTTTACTCAAGGAAGGGAATTCGAGGTACTCCTTTCACTAGGACGCTTGATCCAAGCTAAAGGAAAGGCAAACTCACCCCCACAAGTTTGTTCCATTTTAATGTACTTATCCCTTTTCAAATACAAGTTGCTTATGGTGTTATCTATGATAGATTTTAACCCTCTTGAGTAGTAAACATCATACATCCTTTTTAACTGGCTTCACTGGCAGTAGTTATTATGTATACCCTCCTAAACACATTCACAGATGCCTCTTATTTCTTGTAAATCACAATCTAGGAAGTACGCCATTAAAACCCACCACAAAGAGCCTATCAATTATCCACTACAAATTCAAAAATTCTATAAAAAGGGATAAGAAGGGAGATGGAAACCTGCCTCAAATACATATAAATTTAGCAAAAATTAGATATTCACGCTCTTAAATTTTTCAAAACACTTGATACCCCTGCATGCTAATAGCTTTCATATCTCTTGTTGATGATGTTGAACACATATACTCTAAACTCTCGGTGGGAACACTAACTAGTCTAGGGGTCATGTTTAACTAAGGACATAAAAATTAAGGATGGTATAGAGAAAATAAAAACAGCAACAACCTACTAGCAATAATTGCACTGGGCAAAGAGATGAGAAAGAAAACTTTATTCATGATAATAACAGCTTAAAAAACCATAAAACTTACGAAATGGATGGTGATAAAAATCCAAAACCTCATCCCTATTTTTAAGTAAAACTAAAACCTTTCAATTGCTTCAAAACTTACTAAGCAAGTAATAACGCATATATGCACGCACAGTTACCATACACCCAAAGCTCCTTCAATCAAAGCATAACATGTTTATCCAAATATTAAAAATTATTATGGTTTCATTGGAAACTAATTTGCTGTTTATGTGTCAAAAATTAGGCTCATCGTGTCACTTAACGAGCCTTTTTTAAACAATTTAAATGTCTTTTTAGTAGTTTAGCTTAATTTTAGTTTTTGCAATTAAATAAGTGTGAATGCCTCTTTTTATTCATTTTGAGAACCAAATTGGCCAATTGTGCCATTGGAGGCCCAAACGATTGATTGAGTGTTGTAAGAACACGTTGGTGGTAGAATTCAAACAAGAACAACACCAAAGGAAAGAGTATCGCGATATCAAAGCCAGGGAATCACAATACCCTCAACAGGCCTCAAATGAAGAGTACTTAAAGTGGTATCGCTATATCCACTTACCAAGGAGCACCTCATTTCAGGATTGGCGACGATATCTCGATATCCTACCCTAGGTATCGCGATATCGATATCGTGAGGGGACAAAAAATGACATCAAGGGTAGTCTTTGTCTAACCGAACCACCAATCAAAAAGACACGTTCAAGGACATTTTATGAAATAGTTTTGAGTCAAAATTGCTACTAAAAGAATCCAAGTTTGGCTGAGGAAAAAGGACACATTAGGCATAGTTTAAATAGTTTTCTCTTGGTTTTGTCTTAGTTTTCTTTTTCATTTTTCTAAGGTTTCTTATTTTTTTTTATCTTCCTCTATAGTTGTAGGTTTCATTTCCTACAGTTTTCTTCTTATTCTTGTCACTCTTCAAGTTAGTAAAGTTAGTTATCACTGTAACTAGGGTTTATTTGCACTTTTAGTAACTCTTCTTTACTTGTAATGAGATTTCAATCTTTGGCTTAATGTTATTTCAATTGTTACAAAATTTAACATTAATGTTTCTTGTTCATCATTTTGTTGTTGAATACTTACCTTTACTTTTCCTTTAGGTTTTCCAAGTTAAAAATCTAAACTTTTATTTTCTTGTTAAGTTTATTTTAATGACTGCCATGTTTTCTTCCTTCATGTTTGCTAATGTAGTTTTTATCATGAGTAACTAAACCTTCTGTGGGGTTGGTTAATGGAGATGTGGGTAAGTTGATTTTCGAGTAAGAGACTAAATTGCAATAAATTAGACTAAATTGATTAAACTTAAAAACTTAAGATTGAAATCCCTAAAAGAAAATCTAGGCAAGTGAGATCGAGAGGTAATCTTCTTGAACATCTATTCTTTAGTCTCGGGTTAGTCAGTGAGATTGAGAGATAAATCAGATTAACTTGTCTAATTTGGTAAAATTGATATCTAGAGGTAAAATGGAACCATTTTGAAGTTTACAACATTTAGGTCCTTAATTCGGGAGTTGGTGAACCACATCAAAATCAATCAATCACTATTTTTCATTTAGGCTCCGTTTGTTTGCCAGTAAAATGTTTTCTGAAAAATGATTTCTAGAAAATGATTTACTTTTCTGGTGTTTAGATGAATCTATGTAAAATATTTTCTGTTGTTTGGCAGATTTCCTGAAAATACTTTCCTAAAAAGCTGTTTTTACATATATCAATAAATTTATATTTTAAATTGTTTTTACATATATTGCAATTATTTATTTATAAATAAATTAAATTAAATATATAATAATACTCAATTATGATTTTTATTTAGATAATGATTTTTTGCTAACATTATTTATTTTTCTTATTACAAAATTATATAGTTTTACAATAAAACAAATTTTACAGATCATTATTTATAAGTATTTAATAAATTATGAATCCTATACATCATAAAAACTAAATAAACCATTATATTTTATATATAATAATTTACTTTAGGGCATGTAAGCTATTCGAGGACATGGATTGGTAAATCAAGTTTTGGTCTTGATTTATTTAAAATTAAATATTTGAACCTATTATTAAAAAAAAACAAATTCTACCATGGACCTGGATATCAAATATTCGAATACTAATAATATCAGCATATACGAACACAAACATATCCAGATAAAATAAAATAAAAAATTAAATATCTGAACTGAATCCATACTATCCATCATCTCAAGTGACTTCAGCTTGGAATTAAAGAAATGCCTACCTCATTTCGAGTTCATCCTGTCCTTGAGGGAAAACCCAAAAACTAGATGGAAAAGAAATACAATACCAAAGTAGTCATCAGTTCAAACAAATGGCATGAAAAACATTGATGTCATTCTACATATTATGGGGAGCAACTCCATTGTCAAACAAACCCAATTTCTCACATCAAAGCCATGATGAACTTTTTTTTAATACCACCATTAATGTCTACAAGCACTATGAACCACTTCAAACATTTTTCCGACCTATACTAAAGAGTACAATTACATGTCAAGGATGAGCTAAAAGGGACAGGCGATTTTCCTGGCATACTATATAAAAATATTTTCACATCTAAAAAACTTCTGTGTCTATTACAGACGGGTTTAACTTGAAAAATAAATGGCCATTATGTCCTGGAGTCTTTTATCATCAAACCCTTTCGAGAAATACCTTATCATGTAATGGTTCTCTCTCTTGAATCAATAATCATTCTCCAAAACAATGCAAAACTTCAAGCAGGTATCGGGGGTTATCCTTTTTCTTTGGGCACACAAGGGCAGCGCAAACCAAGTTGCTAATTGTAAACATTATAACCTGTTAAAGCCTATGCATCCTTATTCTTAACCATTAAATTGAAGTTTCTGGTTTTGGGAGCCTTGTCCCTGCTGAAGAGCCTGCAAGTTTACTGGTTGTTTGTTGAACTGAGCAAAGGGCTGAGAGTAGAGAGAATTCATAAAACCCTGCAAATGGATAGACATAGATTTAATACAGAAAAAGACATTTAAAAGGTCAATGTGTGTAGCCCAAAAATGAAGTGAGAAAATATGCAACAGATTTTTAGCCGACAGACAATGACTACCAGTTCAAATTCACATGAATATCTGGGCTGCTTTCTAGTTAGAAAATGAATTTTAAAATCTTGCAAGCTTGATAATTTTATAGACAATAATTCCCTATCAATAGGCGATAGTACAATAAGCAACCTAAGACTGAAGCTGGTTGGGATTCACAACAAAATCAATCAAACAAGGTTAGAAAACAATCATTGAAATTACAAATCAATAAGCATGAGAAAGAAGTATAAGAAAACTTGAGCCAATTCAAAATGCATAAACAAAAAATGCTCGTAACAGCAGCACAAATACATGTATAGACCAACAAACAAATGATCTATAATACATATGAAAAAGGGGAGTGATTACCTAAGACACAAAATTAAACACTATCATTCAATTGAATCAAAATACACCTACAAACCAACAAACAAACGTAAATTTATACTAAAATCAACGATTACAGCTTATAACATCAAAATTAAGAAAAGAAATATAGATAGAGACATTGAAGCAAGAAGTGACAAACACAACAAGCAAAACTAGAATAATCGAATAGAAAAACAAGAAAGATAGATAGAGACATTTCTCTATGTTCTTCCACATACGAAAAACCTGTTCACAAATGCATAACCATTAAAAATCAAAGAATAATTTAATAGAAAAACTAGAAAACATCCCATGTTTTGCAATATTCTGTATTTTCCCACCCATTTTCTATCCCTTTCTCAGTGACCAAACAAAGTGCCATTTCCATTCGGTTCAAATAAAACATCAAAATAATCATTACAACCATAGAACCCAACTTCAAAACTCAATAAAAATCTGAACTTTAAGGACTATCTGTATTTCCTATATTTTCCCATCCATTTTTTAACCTGAATTTCTCATTTTCCATTCCTTTCTCAAAAACCAAACAAACTATCATCTTCATTCAGTTCAGATAAAACATAATAATAAATCATTACATACTTATAACCCAACTTCTGTATGTAGTAAAAATCTGAACTGTAAAGACTAAACTCACTGTATTTTCCCACCATTTCCTAACCAAACTTTTTCTTTTTCCATCCTTTCTCAGAAACCAAACAAGGTCCCATTTTTATTAAGAATCATAATACATCATTACATCCTTAAAACCCAACTTCAAAATTTATTAAAAATCTAAACTTTAATATCACAAAATTATGAAAACACAAAGAAAGAGAAAAAAGAAAGGCACCTAGAGGATTTCATTGGATCTGAAGGCATGCCTGAGAAATTTAATTGCAGCCCAGAAATCATTTTTGGTCCAATCTCCATCATCTCCAAGTATTTGCATAGGGCAAGATCCCTCCTTCTCCAGCTTTTCAATTAAAGCCCTAAGCCTCCAGTGTTGATGGTAAGTCTCAACAAGAAGCATGGTATGAGTTTTAGAATAGCAACCATCCGGCGGTCGCCGCGGTGTTGACGGTGATGAGCGAAGAGAGGATAGACAGCAATAATGCCTGGTTGATTTTAGGAAGTGGGTTTGGATGAGAATCGATTTCTTATTGTCACTATTAATTAAGGATTGCCATCTCAATATAACTTTGGAGTCTAAATTCACGATCATTCAAAACAATAGAGAGAGAACAAGAGAACAGAACCTGTTGATAATAAGCACACCCAAAAGGAAGAAGCATACCCAAGATGAGGAGGAAAGGCTGACGTTGACGGACGGAGAGGAAATGAGGAGGAACTGAAATGAGAAGGAAATGAAAGGCTGACCTAAGAAAAGGAATGAAAGTGTCTTATAGAAATAAAATATGTAAGATGATTTACGTAAAAAAGGGGACATTTTCCCGTGTTTTTGAAGTTGATTTTCTGGAAAATGAATTCCTTTGTCAAACAAACACGGTAACAAAAGGAAAATGTTTTTCGAAAAATCAACTACTGCCAAACAAACAGACCCTTATTCGTCTCTGCATGCTTTATGATTTAGTCCTTTTGAAGTTAGTTCATAAATTAGTGTAATTACAGTCAACTTTATGGTTGTCGTAATATATTTTTAGCGATTAGTTGGTTAGACACTTTATTTTGCATACTTTTAGCTAAATTTGGTTGAATTATCAACTCCTTTGGGTTCGATCCTTGGAGTACTCAGTACCCCATTGTACAATTATATTACAACTAACCTATCACATTTGCAAACATCGCACAATAGTATTTCTTGATTATTTGTTTGAGTTAGTGACCGCCTCTGAATGTGCCACCATCTAGAGTAAAAATCCTACACAAAAGATATGGAAAAATAATATCCGCAAGTATACAAGTCATGTTGTAATATAGTTTACAACGGAGTAGGTGAGTACTCTGAAGATCATACCCAATGGAGGCGAGCACTAAATTAATATTAACTTAAACATAAATAGATCTAATTAATACTCTAATCAGTTTATAGTACGAGGAATAAAAGAAGAGTTTTTGGTAACCTATAATAAATAAGAACATAAAGAAAATTAAATAAATGAAAAGCAAGAAATCAAATAAGGAAATATATATCAAATTTGGGCATGGGTGATTAACTCGCTTTGGTAATCTTAATCAACTGTTGTCTTGGGTTTTCTTGTTCAATCAACTAGTCAATACCCTAGAAGGATCTTTCAATACGTCCACTAAAATACTAAGTCGGTAAGGTCTACTTATCTTCCGGCCTCATAGTCCAGACCGATTCAGGGTTAAGGTGTCCACGGATAGGTCATACCAATTTTAGGTTAATTCCCACCTTGATGACTTCCTAGGGTTGTCAAGCCCAGGGTTTAAGTTCTTCCTTTTCTAAACAGCTGATCCGTTAAGAAATCCCTACAAAATAGTTAATTATTCATACCTCCACTCACTAATCCCCCATAGGAGGATTATTTACACATGGATCTAATAAACAATATAAACTTGAATAAAACAATGGATAGAAAGAATGATTTCAAGAATAGAGTTTAGAAGAAGCCTCATTGTATTGAGTTTATGCACGGAATCCTCACAAATTTTGAGAATAATTTTAGAATCTAATTTCTCCTAAAAGTAAATAACAAGAATGAAAATAAAGTCTAAAACCTAAAAGAAAGGAAAAACTGAAGTCTAAAACTAAAGAGAAAATTATAAAATAGCAAGATATGTTCATAACATGTGTTAGTTGAGCTTATTTATAGACTTAAGATGATCGTTGTTCTTAATCCTAGGTCAGCTGAAGTTCCCGAGCTTAAAGTTAGATTATGCGGACCAAAACACCCCTGATTCATATTAATTTCTCGTGCAGAGTCGATGTTACAACACACCAGGTCCTGTGTTGTCACATCAAGGGAAGTATGCTCAACTTTAAGGTGTCTTCAAGGGTATGTCGCGACATTGAAGGCAGTCTTGGACTTTTCTTATTCTGCTCCCTATGTTGCAGCATTGCATGCTCTGTATTACAACCTAGCGACCAATATTGAGTTAATTTCCTTCTAATAGTCTCTTAGACACTCACAAGGTATATTAGCTCACCCTTAGGCCTCATTCGATCCCTAAGGTCAGTAAAAGACTTGAATAATGCATTTTATTACACTGAACTAAATTTGCTGAAATGTAATTAAAACATAACTAAAATGCTTATGGTTAAGTTGTTGGCGCTGTTTTTGGGGAATCAGTGCTAGATTGAGCTATTTTTAGTTTTGTTACATGTTCTGTAGTGAGATAGTTGATGAAAGCTAAATTTATAGATATGGCATTTCTTTGTGTTTTTTTTGTCTTGTTTGAATTTCTTTTAATTCGTTTCGCTTTTTTGTACTTGTAGAAGGTGGTTCATAACTCAGACCAATAACTATATCATACCATTCAAACCAGGACAAGAATGAATCCTAATGCATGTTAAAAGGGCTCAACATCTGAGGGACGCCAAACCTCCACAAGGAGACAAGTTGAGTGACAACCCAATAGTAGAGGCACAATCACCACAACCACACTCGCAACCAATGAAGCAAATAACTTTCCAGGACTACGCTATGCCTAACTTAGAGGTTGTTCGGAGAAGCACTAATAACTTTGAAATTAAACTGAATATGATCCAAATAATCCAAGGAAATCTACAATTTCTAGGATCAATGAATAAAGACTGGAACCAACGCTTTAAGTGTTTCCTAACCATTTGCGATACCTTTAAATATAACGGGGTATCTGACAACACAATACGTCTTTGGTTATTCCCTTTCTTGTTGACTGGCGATGCATTTATGTGGTTAATTTGCAGCTAGTGGACTCTATAAACACATAAGAGGAGCTAGCGAGCAAGTGTTTGGTGAAATATTTTCCCTTGAGTAAGAATATATCATACTTCATAAGTGCCCATACGATGGCCTACAAGATTGGTTATAGTTTTAAAATTTTTATAATCGGCTAGATGGAAACTTGTGTTTATTGGAAAATTTTGATTTGAAAACGATTTTCTTGCACAGTGGAAAATTAAAATTTTAAAAATTGGCTCGATTTGTAATATTCATAGAAATAAACTCTAACCAAATTCATACTTTTATTTTCGGCTTAGCGGACATTGGTTGTTACTGACTTTCAACCAAACAATCTTCTCAGCTATTCTCTTACCATGAACTGCTTCGAGTGTGGGCTTGAACCAATTGAATCAAAACACAAAACTAAAAAAAGTTCTCTCCTTTATTTAGGGTGAAAACAAAAATTTTATCTTTTTTAATAGAAATTGGTAGATTTTTTATTCTTAAAAAATATATTTAATAGTGGCGAATAAATTCTCTCTATTTTTCGGCAGAGTAACAATCTCTAAATGTTATGTCTAATGCCCTACCATTGCCATCTATTTATAAGAAGAGAAGTTAGAACCCTTATTGAATTGTAATGGTTTATTTTAGATAGAAAAAAAAACTTCTTACTTATAGTAGGAGTGCGGTGGACGGCACACCCTAGTATTCCTACTAGGGTTGCCACCCCATTCATGTCATACGAGGCGTTTTGGGTCTCTCTCACATCTGGTCCAATTATGAGTACTTCCTGGGTCTTTTCACCCAATACTCTGTAATGTGATCCAACTTGATTCGATTTTTGTATTTCAACAAATAAACTTTAATCTTCTATATTAAACAATTTTCTCATCATTATATTACCCCTAGTAAAATTTTGACAGTTTTACCCTCGATCAAATTTTTTACGATTTTACCTCTGGTAAAATTTGAAGAAAATATGTTCAATATTTCATAACTCAACATGTTCATTATAACCGAATGGTTTATTTTAATTTTCAGGATTCAAAACAACTCAAAAACATCAACTCATCCTTCCGATCATTCTTAAGTAATCCATATAGAATTGTAAATGAATCATTTCTATTTCTATTTTTTGAAACCTACATTCATTTCCAAATAATTCTATTTTTCCATTTTAAAAACCATAATAATTCTTGAATATTTTTCATTTCTCTTTTCCTATTCATTTTGTTCATTTCTATTCAAACACACAATTCATTTCTGGTTTCAACGAGCTAGCGAAGGGATCGATTGGACATATATAATTAGATCTCAAATGATTTATAATTAAGTTTTGGCTTTTTGCCTATTAATTATAAACTCATTTAGTCATAAAGTCATTCTATTATAGTATCGTGATTGAGTTTTCCCTAACGACATATCATTACAAAAGCAACTACTCAGTGCTCGTCCAGCAACCTTGTCATGAGTGTGTTACCCTCATAGGATATCCTTGATCTCTTTAGGATAATATATGCTCTTCTAATATGATCCTATTTTATCTCATGGTAACAATTACATCTTCCTTCATGAAAATTCAATCACTATGAAAAAGTGATCAAGTAATTCATCACAAAGACGAACAGACAATGACCACATTTACTTTTCATCAAGCATGTAATGCTATTAAAAGGATATCAATTACTCATTTCTCGGGCTATGAATTCCACTATTAGAATGACGCTACATACTATAAAAGTCTTACACCCAACACACCAGCTTTTGGTTCCTTATCTACTTGAAGTCAGGTTTTTACTTACATCAAAGTGTACGAGTCACACATACATAGTCTGACATCCACTCAGGATTTAGGTATGTCATAGTATGAACATCACAAGTGAATAAATTCATAAACAAATTCAAGATATATTCTATTTGGGTCTAGTCTGATGTACTATCAGTCTAGTCAATCACATCTATGTCTCTATGTTTTGGGAGTCATCCGCTCAGAAGTCGAAGACAATGCATCTACCAATTAGACTTGATAGATAACATATTAGTCTTTCAATTAGTTTGCTCATTTCTGATTAGGCTAACGACATGTTTAGGTTCATCTACTAATACAAGTTGTCTTTTCGTACTACAATCCGATCAAGTAAAACTGCTTAGCATTAGTTTGAACAATAGACAACCAATGAACAACATTTGCTTCTATTTTTCTTTTCGTGCAAAAACCATTTAAGGATAAAAATACAAAATATATTAATTGTAATCAACGAATTTATTTTATTAATAAATTTTTTCGAATAATTACAAGTTTACTTAGATGAAAATACTACACTTAAGGTACCAGATCCAACAGTTTCCCACTTGCTCTAGTGAAGTAGATAAGTCATGTTTCACATTCCTATATCATAGTAATATGATGAGGAGACAGAAGACGATGACCCCCTACCATATCATGATGATATTGAGGAGGTGTTCGTGTCCAGGTAAACCACTAAACGAAGGGTAGTCTTCAGAAACCCTAGATACCAACCAAGACATTCTTACAAAAGTTCAGTCATCAAGGGAAAAAGAAAAAGGATTGCGGGACAGAATCACAGCTCTAAAAATGATGCTTAGTTACACGCTTTCACATTTTATTTTATTGTATTTTATTTGATGTCGCATGTAAACTATTAAACTACCGACTTATTTCTTTTGGACTTTTTTTATTTTTGCTGGTATTTGTTTTTTGTTATTTGCATTTGTTTTGTTTTTGTGTATTTGTGTGTTTTTATGTGCAACCATTCATCCGTAAGCTACACTACATGATTGTGCTTCAACGAGGAGGGGGACACCCTGTGTTTCGTCGGTGCACTTCAACTCCTTAAGGGATGCCTGGAAACCTTCTAAACTTTAGTTAAGAAACACATTTAGGGAAATGTGTAGCTTAAGTGTAGGGGGATGCACATAGTTTTAATTTATCTTGTTTTTTTTCTTGTTTATGAGTGTTTATTTTAGTTTTTACGTATTTTTCAAAAAAAATTCAAAAATTCCAAAAATATTTTTCATTTATTTCTTTAATTGTTGTTCTTGTTGCATGGTGCTTTGTCATGAATTGATTGAGTTTGGTGAATAATGGCATGATATTGTGGATTAATTTCTTTGAATGTATAAGTTTTAATTGATGCTTGATGAATTTTATGCTTTTGTGAATAAATTGTATAGCTCAATTAGTTACATTATATAACAGGATAGAGGTAGTTGAAAATTTCTTTATTTTATCCAAAATATCAATAAAGAATTAAGATAGGTGTGTACATGCATGTTTTAGAAATTATCATTATTCATTGAAAGAAGTAGAAACATGTTTCGGCTTTGTATTATGTTAGAGATTGTATGACCCAAATCTCGTCACATGTTGATGAAATAAATACAGTGGCAAAATAAGGGAATCTATGGAGGCGAAGAGCTGAGGGCCATTAAGCACAAAACTGGACTGGGGTTGCGCCCCACAGTACGAACCATACCGCACAAGTTGAATCCATATAGAACTATTATTTTTCTATTTGACTTTGATTAGAATAAGGTTTTTCAACCCTCAAATAGATGTAGTCGAAACTCCTGTTGTAAGATTCGTTTTTCAACATTAGTGATATTCTCCTCCTCTGCCCATGGTTTTTCTCGAAAAGGTTTTCCTTGTAAAATTTGTGTTCTTGTTTTTATTTTATTATTACTTTGCGGTCGTTCTACCACCATTATCGACGTTTCTTATAACATATTCATTGAAATTCTAGGGGATGACCTAAGGCATTATTTGTGTAGCTTAAAGCCTAAATGACCAACCTATGTGCTACATTATCCCTAATCCTCGAAATTTGAGTCTTATATTGTCCTTTCTTGATGAACCTTTATGTTTGAAACCTTAAGCCAAAATTGAGTTTGAAACTCAATCCTTCACTATTGTTTAACTTTGTATTGCACTATCGAATGGATGTCAAGCCATGAAAATTGAGGGTTAGGTGGGAACATTTTTTAGAATTCTTACAAAAGGTGCTTGAGTAATTAGTGAAGAGAGGATTGATTTAGCTCGCAATTGATTTTTACTAAAAATTGTGTATAAAAGAAAGAAAAAAAATTTGAATGAAGAAAAATATAGTGAGGATCACAAGCATTGTGAGAGGAAAGAACAAATGAATGAAAAATATGCTCAAAATTAGAAAAAGAAAAGATTATAACATTAAAGTTTCCAAATCATAGTACACAAAAATAAGCTAATCTCAATCCATATCTTCCACATTATAGGAGTCTAGCTTAATTTTAGTTTTCGCAATTAAATAAGTGTGAATGCATCTTTTTATTCATTTTGAGACCCAAATTGGTCATTTGTGCCATTGGAGGCCCTGACAACTGATTAAGTGTTGTAGGAATGTGTTGGTGATCGAATTCAAGCAAGAACAGGTATTGCGTTATCAAAGCCAGGGAATCGTGATACCCTCAACAAGCTTAAGATGAAGACCATCTACAACGGTATCACGAGATCCTATTTGGGTATCACAATATCCACTTGCCAATGAGCACCTCATTTCAAGATTTTTAACGATATCGCAATATCCTACCTTGGGTATCGCGATATCGATATCGTGAAGGGACAAAAACTGACATCAAGTGTAGTCTTTGTCCAATTGAAGCACCAATCAGAAAGACACATTTAAGGACATTTTGAGCAATAATTTTGGGTCAGAATTGTTGCTAAAAGAAGCCAAATTTGTCTGAGGGATGAGGATGACACATAATGCATAGTTTAAATAGTTTTTTCTTGGTTTTCTTCATTTTCTAGGGTTTCTTATTTTTCATCTTCCTCCATACTATAGATTTTATTTTTCTGCATTTTTCTTCTTGTTCTTGTTACTCTTCAAGTTAGTTAAATTAGTTATCACTGTAACTAGGATTTATTTGAACTTTTAGTACCTCTTCTTTACTTGTAATGACATTTCAATATTTGTCTTAATGTTATTTCAATTTCCTTTAGTTTCAGTTCTTACAAAATTTAACTTTAATGTTTCTTTTTCATCATTTTGCTGTTGAATACTTACCCTTACTTTTCGTTTAGGTTTTCCAAGTTAAAAATCCCAGCTTTTATTTTCTTGTTAAGTTTATGTTAATGGCTGCCATGTTTTCTTCCTTCATGATTGCTAGTGTAGTTTTTAGCATTAGTAACTAAACCTTAAACGGTGTTGGTTGATAGAGATGTGGGTAAGTTGATTTTCGAGTAAGGGACTAAACTGAAATAAAATGGACTAAATTGAATAAATTTAAAAACTTGGGATTGACACCCCTAACGAAAAATCTAGGCAAGTGAGACCGAAAGGTAATCTTGTTGAACATCTATTCATTAGTCCCAAATTAGTCAGTGAGATCGAGAGATAAATTGGATTAACTTGTCTAATTTTGTAAAATTGAGACCGAGAGGTAAAATGGAACCATTTTGAAGTTTACACAATTTAGGTCCGTAATTCAAGAGTTGGTGAACCACATCAAAATCAATCAATCACCGTTTGTCATTTATTTATTAATTTCGTAACTCTACACGTTTTACGATTTAGTCCTTTTGAAGTTAGTTCAAAAATTAGTATAATTACCCTCAACTTTATGGTTGTCGTAATATATTTTTTAGTGATGAGTTGGTTAGACACTTTATTTTGCATGCTTGTAGCTAGTTTTGGTTCATTGCCAACTCTTTTGGTATTGATACTTAGAATACTCCGTACCCCGTTATACAATTATATTACAACTGACCTGTCACACTTACAGACATCACACAATAGTATTCTTGATTATTTGTTTGAGTTAGTATTGATTTTTCCTCTCATTCTGTCGAGGTCAGGGAGGAGCAGTCAGAAACATAACAAATACATAGTAACATATCGTATATTTTGCAAAAGACATCATTAACTATATATGAACATGCATACAATAAATCATCTATCCCTCCATAAATTTCATCAACATAAATATTTCAATTGTTAAAAATTAAAAATTTAAATTTAAAAATATTAATAAATACACTTATACAATATCTAATACTTCAACATAGACTTCAAGACTACTACGACCCTCCTAATAGGCTTGCGAAGGTCACTGTATAACCTTTGCTCACCTGGGGGCCAAGTGAAACTTGTGAACCTCATAGCAAACCTTGCGGACATCATAACATACACATGGAAGAGCTTAACATGTGTCATCCACTAAAACCAACAGTGTTGTAGACCCAAAGTTAACTTGTAAGCCCTAGGGCTAGTTTGTGAACCTTTATTTGACTACCTTTTGAATAGGGAATCTCTAACGAAATTATGTGAGGACCACATGGAGAACCAAAGTAATTGATTGTCAGTCACCCTAAAATGTCTCATCGTAGGACGTAACATCACCATCACTCCAAAGATTATTGTAACACCTTACAACTGGCTCGGTCTCTGAGCCCGAATATTAGGATGTCACACCACCGTCACACATCGCATGCATTACCAATGGTCGCATTATTAAGTACACACCTCTAATTTAACTTTTGAATAATAATAAGTCATATATATCCCAGTCATCATTAAAACATGCTAAACCTTCATCAAGCGAACTTAAAACGAAAATTAAACATGCATTAGAACAGCATAGCAAAATTTTGAAGTGAATCACGTGGGTATTGTAATACCCCCTACCCATATTCGTCGCCGAAATAGGGTATGAGGCATTAGCAAATTTTACCGAATAAATTTTTCGCAAAATCCTAAAGTTTTTTTTTAAAATTCAATATAACCCCATTTACAAGTATCTAATCTTCCCTGAAATTTTAAACCGAGACCAATCCAACACAACCAATCAATTTCAACATATTTTCAAGATAGATTTAACGTATTCATAAGATAACCTCATCGTATACCAAAACCAAAATTTGTTAGCCATGCCAATGGCTAACCATATATTCATTTCACATTAACATTTAATTTACTAGCTTATACATGCCATTGGTTTCCAAAATAAAGTTTCTTTATATACCGAGATCTTGAGGTTGATAGTGTGATATGTCTCTGACTGAATCCGACCTCCGAGCTCTTAACACTACAAAACAAGGGAAAAAGAAATAGGGTAAGCACTTTGTGCTTAGTAAGTTGATGTAACATGAATTATACTTACCCAATATTTTCAATACAATGCAATAAACATTCATACACCCATTCCATACATTATTACCCTATCATGCATAAACTCAACATTCAAATTAGTCCAACAATTTCCATGTATCAATAATTTATACCATGATTGATGAGCTCACCAATTTCATGATTTCCATTTCCTTATTATTTTTCCATATTTATCCCGTTGAACTTCTCGAAATTTCGATGGATTTTCAGGGGTACAACTAAGTGTACAAATCCGGGTCCGTCAATTCATATTCATGTGCGTACATTTCCATTTCAGAGAGAACACTCCCGCGAACCTCATCCTTACAGCGGGATTACCAGTCCAGGCTAAATCCCCTGTAATATAAACTCATAGAGTATTGTCAGGATTACCAGTCCAGGCTAAATCCCCTGCAACAACAATTACTCTAATGAGCTTGGATCTAAATTACCAGTCCAGGCTAAATTCAGACCCTAATTCGGATTACCCTTCAGGCTAAATCGATTTTCCACATATTCTTCGAGAGGGCCATATCAGGATAGGACCACCTCTCCGGGCTAGATCCTTTTTACTGTCAAATCCTTTTCAGAGATCCATCAAATTTTCCTTCCATAAAACCAGGATTTCTTCCCCTTTTTATCAAATATATCAATGTTTCATCAATTTTCATACAATGAACATTCAAATCATATTCACATCAATAACAAACATTTGAAGCATTTAAGAATATAATTCAAGTTACACGAACTTACCTCGATACTTGTTTGTAAATAAAAATCTACTACTCCCAAACTTTTTCTTTTCCTCGATCTAGCTTGGTATTTGAATTTTCTGGATCTAAATAAATAAACTTAATCATTAATCTAATACGTTTCATGTTCATATGTAACATTCTCAATAATTCCATTATTATTTATAGTGCATTCAAAGCTATCCCACTAAGTCATAATCACTAAATTATTTATATCTTGAGCTACAGAACTCCAAACTAAGATCCGATAATTTTCCCAAAAACTAGACTTACATATCTTCTTACCATAAAATTTTTAGAATTTTTCGTTCAGCCAATAAGTACAGTTTATTCTTTAAAGTTTCTCATGTTTCACTATTTGACAGTTCCAATCCCTCTTCACTAAAAATTAATTATCTCACTGTACAAAATTCAAATGTTATTTTTGTTTGTTTCTTCTCAAAATAGACTCATTAAGGTTTCTAAGAATATAAATTATAACTCATAATCGTTTTTGTACAATTTTTAACGATTTTTCAAAGTCAGAACAGGGGAACCCGAATTCATTCTAACCTTATCTCACAAAATCCATTATATCTCATGATTTACAATTTCATTGCTTACACCGTTTCTTTTATAAGAAACTAGGCTCAATAAGATTTAATTTAATATTTTATTCATCCTCTAATTAAATTTCTAAAATTTTTGGTGATTTTTCAAAATTAACCTACTGCTGCTGTCCAAAACTGTTTTAGTGCAAGATGTTAATTACCATTTTTCCCCTAGGTTTTCAATAAATGATAATTTTATCCCTGCTCAATTAACCTCTCAATTGAGCTGATTTTTCTCAATTAACACTTTATTATATCACTTTAAACTATTTTATAACCTTTGGAAATCGGAATTTTAGCACTAGACTTTAATTCTAAACTTTTTCACAATAAAGTCCTACAAATCAATTTCTATTGAAATTACCTAATAAAATCATCTCATAAAAAAATTAAAGCTTCAATTTCATGCTATTGCATCATAAGATTCCAGCACATATTCATAGCAACTTTCAATTTCATTCATAAAATCAAAAACTAATGAATTTAGTAATAGGACCTAGTTGTAAAACTCTTAGAAACACTAAAATTACAAGAAAAAGGCAAGGATTAACTCACTTGGTGCAAAAATTATGAAAAACCAGCTTGAATAAACCCTTTGAATGTTTTTGGCTGATGAAAATGCAGAAAAATAAAGAGAATTCTAGATATTCCAATTTGGTCCCATTTTTATGTTAGTAAAATTTGTTATTTTCCCATTTTACCCTCATTTCACTAATTCTCCTGATTTTGCTCAGCTTATGCCGCCCAAAATATCTCTTTTGGGGCTTATTTACAATTTATGTCCCTGCTCATTTAACAATTGAGCTATTTAATCCTTTTAGTAACGTTTACACATTTTTCAATTTAGTCCTTTTTACTTAATTGACTACCCAAACATTAAAATTTTCTAACGAAATTTTACTACCATATTACTAACATTTCATAAATCTTTATAAAATTATTTCCGACTTGGTTTTACAAGATCGAGGTCTCGATACATTGTTTTTACCCAATTTCTTCAATAATTTCTTTTTCTAACTAACCACTAAATCGGTAAAATTTTTCTATCGATATTTTCATACGATTTTCCTATCATATCAATATTCATGCAAAAATATTAAAATAAATTTCTCTTTAAATCGGATTTGTGGTTACGAAACCACTGTTTCGATAACCTTGAATTTAGGCCATTACAGGTATCAATACTGAATCAAAGGTATTGATATTTCTCTCAAATGGTATCGATGCTGCTTGGTAAATCGATACCAAAGCAGCATTATGTTTCTCGCTTAAAAATCAAAACTTCAAAAATTACCAGTACCTTTCATAAAGTATCGATTATTTTACCCCGAGTATGGATACTCGTGATATGGTATCGATACCAAATTACAACTCTCCCCATTTAAGGATTTTTGTCCTCGAAAATCTTACCAGTAAAGAGGTTCGGGTATTGTTTCCTCATTGCCTCCTCCAGTTCCCATGTCGCTTCCTCAATCCCGTGCTTTTGCCATAATACTTTCACCAAATTTATCTTTTTATTTCTAAGCTCATTTATTTACCGTGCTAATATCTTGACCGGTTCTTCACTGTAAGTCATATCTGGTTGAATCTCCACTTCTGTCGAAGAAATAACATGTGAAGGATCTGATCGATACCGTCGTAGCATAGACTCATGAAAAACATTATGAATTCTATCGAGTTCCGGTGGTAATGCCAATCGATAGGCGACCGGTCCAATTCTTTCTATTATTTCATATGGCCCGGTAAATCTTGGACTCAATTTACCCTTTCGACCGAACCGGAGAACTTTCTTCCAAGGAGACACTTTTAGGAATACCTTATCACCCACCTGAAATTCAATCTCTTTTCGTTTAAGATCGGCATATGACTTCTGACGATCGGAAGCTGCTTTTAGACTATCTCGAATCACCTTGACTTTTTCTTCTGTTTCCCGGATCAAATCAACCCCATGTATCTTCTTTTCACTGAGCTCTGTCCAATATAACGGTGTTCTACATTTTCTACCATACAAAGCTTCATACGGAGCCATTTTAATACTGGACTGATAACTGTTATTATAAGCAAATTCAATCAAAAGTAGATATTTCTCCCAATTACCTTCAAACTCTAATATACAACATCGGAGCATATCTTCCAGTACCTGAATTACACGCTCATATTGGTCATCTGTCTGAGGATGAAATGCAGTGCCGAAATACAATTAAGTACCCAAGGCTTCTTACAATTTGTCCCAGAAACGAGATGTAAATCGGGGATCTCTATATGATATAATGGAGATTGGCACTCCATGTAGCCTGACAATCTCAGATATATACAGTTCAGCCAATTTATCTAGAGAATAATCCATACGTACTGGGATAAAATGTGTTGATTTTGTTAATCAATCAACGATCACCCAAATGGCATCTTTCTTCTTCGGTGACATTGGTAATCCCGATACAAAATCCATAGTAATTCTTTCTCATTTCCATTTCGGTATAGTAATTGGCTGGACCTGATGTTCAGCTTTAACCTACTGACATACTAAACACTTTGATACAAACTCAGACATATCACGTTTCATACCTGGCCACCAGTACATCTTCTTCAAATCATTATACATTTTATTACCTCCCGGATGTATGGACATAATACCACTATGTGCCTCGTGTAAAATCTTCTGTACAAGCTCTGAATTCTTCGGTACACATACTCTGCCTCTGAATAATAAACAATTATCAGTCCCAATCTGAAATTCTAAATCATTACCTGAATCACATTGTACCTGTTTAGCCTGTAGCTTCTCATCATTTTTCTGAGCTTCATATATTTGTTGTAGAAATGTCGGTTTAACTCTCAAATCAGCTACGACTGAACCATCATCACCCAAAGACAATCGGGCATTCATAGCTCGGAAAGCAAACGGAGATTTCTGACTTAAAGCATCAGCAACAACATTAGCCTTACCCGGATGGTAATCAATAATCAAATATAGTCCTTTATCAATTCAAACCACCTACGATGTCTCAAATTCAGATCTTTCTGTGTCATCAGATATTTCAAACTTTTATGATCAGTATAAATATGACATTTCTCACCATACAAGTAATGCCGCCATATTTTTAATGCAAATACAATAGCAGCTAATTCAAGATCATGCACCGGATAATTTCTTTCATGTGTCTTAAGTTGTCTCGAAGCATAGGCTATAACTTTACCTTCTTGCATCAAGACACAACTTAAACCATTTAATGATGCATCACTATAAATAATAAATTCTTTACCCGGTTCAGGTTGTACCAACACAGGTGCTTTCATCAACAAATATTTCAACCGGTCGAAACTCTGCTGGCATTCATCAGTCCACTCAAATTTAACATCTTTCTGTAATAAACGGGTCATCGGAGAAGATATCATAGAGAACCCCTATAAAAATTTTCGATAATAACCAGCTAAACCCAAGAAAATTCTAACTTTAGATACATTTTTCGGTGGACTCCAATTGAGAATAGCTTAGATTTTACTCGGATCTACCCTGATGCCTTCTGCGGATACGATATGTCCAAGAAAAGCCACTTCTCGAAGCCAAAATTCACATTTACTGAATTTAGCATATAGCTGTTTTTCTCTCAGAATTTGCAACACAATTCTCAAATGTTCTGTATGCTCATTTTCGTATCGGGAATAGACCAAGATATCATCAATAAAAACTACCACAAACCTGTCTAAGTATGATCTGAATATCCGATTCATCAGGTCCATAAATACTGCAGGTGCATTAGTCTGCCCAAACGGCATAACCAAAAACTCGTAATGCCCATACCTGGTTCTGAAAGTTGTTTTCGATACATCTGACTCCTTTACCCATAACTGATAGTAGCCCGATCGAAGATCAATCTTTGAAAAAACAGTGACACCCTTCAACTGGTCAAATAGATCGTCAATCCGAGGCAATGGGTACTTATTCTTTATAGTGACTTTGTTGAGCTGTCGGTAATCAATATATAATCTTAAGGACCTGTCCTTCTTTTTCACAAATAAAACCGGAGCACCCCAAGGTGAATGACTTGGTCAAACAAAACCCCTGTCAACAAGTTCTTGTAACTGTGTCTTTAACTCCTTTAATTCCGTAGGAGCCATACGATACGGAGCTATGGAGATTGGAGTAGTTCCCGGAATCAGATCTATAAAAAATTCCACTTCTCTTTCTGGTGGCAACCCCGAAAATTCCTCTGGAAACACATCAGAAAATTCACATACAACTGGTACTACCTGTATCTTTGACTCAGATACCTTAGTGTCTAACACATATGCCAAATAAGCATCATACCCTTTTCTGACACACCTCTGAGTTGTCATCACCGAAATCACATTAGATAATTCCTCTGTCTGATCAGCTTTAACCTGAAGTAATTCTCCATTCTGACACTTCAGAACAATACATTTCTGTTTACAGTTTACTACTGCATCATGCTAAGTTAGCCAATCCATACCCAATATCACATCGAACTCATCAAAAGGCAATAACATCAAGTCAACCGAAAAACAAATACCTTTTACCATCAGTGGAAAATTTTTACAAACTTTATCCACCATCACAAACTGGCCCAAGGGGTTCGAGACTTTAACCATAAATTCAGTAGGTTCAACAGATAAATTTTTAACAAATACTAATTTTGTGCATATGTATAAATGTGTAGAACCCGGATCAATCCATACAATAATATCAGCATCAAGTAAGGAAAATGTACCAGTAATAACACCGGGTGCTGAAGCATCTTCTCTAGCACGGATGGCATATGTCCTAGCAGGTGCTCGTGCCTCAGGCCTGCCTACAGTATCTTTCGTAGCTCCTCGGCTACCACTGACATTACCAAATGGTCGAGGTGGTCTACCCCTCAAAACTGGATTACTTGGCTTCAATGTCTGCTCAGCTTCTTTTTCACCCCTTTTTGGACAATCTCTAAGGAAATGATTGAAAGAACCACATCGGTAACAAACCCCGCACTTTAATCGGCATTCACCAAAATGAGTTTTATTACAGTACTGGCATCTCGGCTTAGGGGTGCCAACACTGGTCACTGATGGAATGGAAAGTCTTGGATTAGTTGTTGGAAACCTTGCTCCTTACCCGAATACCCAGTAGCTGAGGTAGAACGATCCTTGTATTTCTTCAATTTCTTTGAAGCAGAAAATTAGGATTTTTCCATCAATCTTTTACTGAAAACCCTAGCTTCTCTTTCAGCTTGTTCCTTTTCTTTGCTCAATTCTTCTGCTTTATAAGCGCACTGCCAATGTAGCAAACTCTCGAATTTTAAGAATTCCGATTAGTAGCTTAATTTCTTCATTCAACCCTTCTTCGAATCGTTTATACATTTTGGCTTCTGATTGTACCCATTCCCGAGCATATTTACTCAATCAGACAAATTCTCTTTCAAACTCGGATACTGATCTGTTACCCTGTTTCAGCTCAAGAAATTATTTTCTCTTCTGATCGAGGAACCTCTGACTGATATATTTCTTTCTGAACTCGGCCTGAAAGAATTCTCATGTAATTTCTTCTTTCGGAACAACTGAAACTTTAGTATTCCACCAGTGGTAAGCTATATCTTTTAGCAATGATACTGCACATTTCAGACACTCTTCTGGTGTGCAAGATAATTCCTCCAAAACCCGAATAGTATTCTCTAACCAAAACTCAGCCTATTTGAGATTATCATCAACTGCAGCTCTGAATTCTTCTGCCCCATATTTTCTGATTTTATCAACCAGAGCTTTCCCTTTTCTGATAGATTCAGTACCTGTACCCTGTGGAATCTTGGGAACCGGTGGAGGAGGAGGAGTTTGAGTTTGCTGCACTACAGGGTTAGTTCTTATATACTAAGTAAACCATTCATTCATTATTTGATAGAAGGTCATTTTAGCCTCTTCACTTTGGTCCCTTGTCTCGGACCTTCTACTACTAGTAGCTTCAACTTCTCTTTGTTTTGAAGCCGGAGCATGACTCCCGGCTTCCTCGGGTTGAGCTCGGTCGGTAGACATTTACTATAAGAAAATCACATTTCAAATGGTCAGGAGATATCACACTATCAATAACAATTTAAATGGCATGTATAGCTAATCTCGTGTTTGCTGCGTCGCCCCGAGAATTGACTAAACCTAGCTTTGATACCAACAAATGTAATACCCCCTACCCATATTCGTCGCCAAAATAGGTTATGAGGCATTAGCAAATTTTACTGAATAAATTTTTCGCAAAATCCCAAAGTTTTTTTTAATTCAATATAACCCTTTTTACAAGTATCTAATCTTCCCTGAAATTTTAAACCGAGACCAATCCAACACAACCAATCAATTTCAACATATTTTCAAGATAGATTTAATGTATTCATAAGATAACCTCATCACATACCAAAACCAAAATTTGTTAGCCATACCAATGGCTAACCATACAATCATTTCACATTAACATTTAATTTACTAGCTTATACATGCCATTGATTTCCAAAATAAAGTTTCTTTATATACCGAGATCTTGAGGTTGATAGTGTGATACATCTCTGACCGAATCTGACCTCCGAGCTCTTAACACTACAAAACAGGGGAAAAAGAAATAGGGTAAGCACTTTATGCTTAGTAAGTTCATGTAACAAGAATTATACTTACCTAATATTTTCAATACAATGCAATAAACATTCATACACCCATTCCATACATTATTCCCCTATCATGCACAAACTCAACATTCAAATTAGTCCAACAATTTCCATGTATCAACAATTTATACCATGATTGATGAGCTCATCAATTCCATGATTTCCATTTCCTTGTTATTTTTCCATATTTATCCCGTTGAACTTCTCGGAATTTCGATGGATTTTCAGGGGTACACCTAAGTGTACAAATCCGGGTCCATCAATTCATATTCATGTGCACACATTTCCATTTCAGAGAGCGCACTCCCGCTAACCTCATCCTTACAGCGGGATTACCAGTCCAGGCTAAATCCCCTGTAATAGAAACTCATAGAGTATTGTCAGGATTACCTGTCCAAGCTAAATCCCCTGCAACGACAATTACTCTAATGAGCTTGGATCTAAATTACCAGTCCAAGCTAAATTCAGACCCTAATTCGGATTACCCGTCCGGCTAAATCTATTTTCCACATATTCTTTAGGAGGGCTATATCAGGATAGGACCACCCGTCCGAGCTAGATCCTTTTTGCCGTCAATTCTTTTTCAGAGATCCATCGAATTTTCCTTCCATTTAACCAGGATTTCTTCCCCTTTTTATCAACTATATCAATGTTTCATCCATTTACATACAATGAACATTCAAATCATATTCGCATCAATAACAAACATTTCAAGCATTTAAGAATATAATTCAAGTTACACGAACTTACCTCAGTACTTGTTCGTAAACAAAAATCTACTAATCCCAAACTTTTTCTTTTCCTCGATCTAGCTTTGTATTTGAATTTTCTGGATCTAAATAAATAAATTTAATCATTAATCTAATACATTTCATGTTCATATGTAACATTCTCAATAATTCCATTATTATTTATAGTGCATTCAAAGCTATCTCACTGAGTCATAGTCACTGAATTATTTATATCTTGAGCTACGGAACTGAAACTTAAGATCCGCTAAGTTTCCCTAAAAGTAGACTCACATATTTTATTACCATAAAATTTTTAGAATCTTTGGTTTAGCCAATAAGTACAGTTTATTCTTTAAAGTTTCCCCTGTCTCACTGTTTGACAGTTCCAACCCCTCTTCACTAAAAGTTAATTATCTCATTGTACAGAATTCAGATATTGTTTCCGTTTGTTTTTTCTGAAAATAGACTCATTAAGGATTCTAAGCATATAAATTATAACTCATAATCATTTTTGTACAATTTTTAACGATTTTCCAAATTCAGAACAGGGGAACCCGAATTCATTCGGACCTTATCTCACAAAATCCATTATATCTCATGATTTACAATTCCATTGCTTACACCGTTTCTTTTATAAGAAACTAGACTCAATAAGATTTAATTTCATATTTATTCATCCTCTAATTCAATTTCTACAGTTTTTGGTGATTTTTCAAAATTAACCTACTGCTACTGTCCAAAACTGTTTTAGTGCATGATGTTAATTACCATTTTTCCCCTAGGCTTTCAACAAATGATAATTTCATCCTGCTCAATTAACCTCTCAATTGAGCTGATTTTTCTCAATTAACACTTTATTATATCACTTTAAACTATTTTATAACCGTTGGAAATCAGAATTTTAGCACTAGACTTTAATTCCAAACTTTTTCACAATTAAGTCCTACAAATCAATTTATATTAAAATTACCTAATAAAATCATCTCATCAACAAATTAAAGCTTCAATTTCATGCTATTTCATCATAAACTTCCAACACATATTCATAGCAACTTTCAATTTCATTCATAAAATCAAAAACTAATGAATTTAGTAATAGGACCTAGTTGTAAAACTCTTAGAAACACAAAAATTACAAGAAAAAGGCAAGGATTAACTCACTTGGTGCAAAAATTATTAAAAACCAGCTTGAATAAACCCTTAGGACGTTTTTGGCTGATGAGAATGCAGAAAAATAAAGAGAATTCTAGATATTCCAATTTGGTCCTATTTTTATGTTAGTAAAATTTGTTATTTTCCCATTTTACCCTCATTTCACTAATTCTCTTGATTTTTTTTAGCTTATGCCGCCCAAAATATCTTCTTTGAGGCTTATTTACAATTTATGTCCCTCCTCATTTAACAATTGAGCTATTTAATCATTCTAGTAACTTTTACACCTTTTTCAGTTTAGTTCTTTTCACTTAATTGACTACCCAAACATTAAAATTTCTACTAACATTTCATAAATATTTATAAAAATATATCCGACTTGGTTTTACAAGATCGAGGTCTTGATACCTTGTTTTTACCCAATTTCTTCAATAATTTCTTTTTCTTACTAATCACTAAATCGGTAAAATTTTTCTATCGATATTTTCATACGATTTTCCTATCATATCAATATTCATACAAAAATATTAAAATAAATTTCTCTTTAAATCGGATTTGTGGTTACGAAACCACTGTTCCGATAACCTTGAATTTAGGCCATTACAGGTATCAATACTGAATCAAAGGTATTGATATTTCGCTCAAATGGTATCGATACTGCTTGGAAAATCGATACCAAAGCAGCATTATGTTTCTCACTTAAAAATCAAAACTTCAAAAATTACCAGTACCTTTCTTAAAGTATCGATTATTTTACCCCGAGTATCGATACTCGTGATATGGTATCGATACCAAATTACGTTACTGACTTCCTGCATCTTCAAAAATCATGGACGTATCATTTTTAAAACCTGAATATTGATACCTCTGCTCCAAACCACAAAAATACAACAATTTAAGGCATATAATCCGTTCTAACTAATAACTATTCAACATGCAAATTTTACATCATCAAACCATCGTCTAAACAATCATAATAACAGTTCATTCATTAAAAACATGTCCGAGAAAGGAATCAACATAACAAGTTCCAATTCCATAAATCCTAAAAGCAAATACGCTATGAAAACATCCAAAACATTATGGCAATATTTCTGCAACAAATCTACCACATTATTCAACGTCCATTGACCATACATACAGTTCATGACACTTCATCGTAGTAAATATTCAAATCAAAACAATACCAATAGAATAATCATAACATCCATCAAAAGTGTTAGAAAACTAAACTCATAAAATATCATGAAGACCACAATAATAATCGATCAAAGTCTAACCACATTGCCTTATCCCTATAGTTCAAAGAATAATATGAATACCACCTAAACAAATACTAAAGCCTAACTTAGATCACTTCCTTGGTATCCCCACATCGCTCACACCATAAACGCTAAATATCTACAATGGTTAGAGAGTGGGTGAGTTTAAATAAGCTCATTACATGTTGAAATAACCACAATGTACACAACATCAAAAGTTAAATAAAAGCATGCTATAACAAATCCAAAACCATATTCTAATCAAGCCACCATAACATATTCACGCTTCATTAAATTATAAAACTAGCATATACTCTTATGTATACAGTCAACTTATATACAAATAATTCACTTTACAATAATTCGTCAAGACTAACAACGTATACATGCTTTAATAACTCACAAGTCTAGCTTATATATTTACATGCATTCACAAGTTAAATGAAAATGACCCAAACCACAATTACATACGCACTTTACTATGAGAACATACTAACATTTTCATGAAACTTAAATAAACTTATTTCGCATATTATTTGCATGTTTATGCACCCATCTCACATCGTATTATCACAATATATAAGCTCACATTTAAATGATGATTTGACATTTGAGGTTATGAAACATTAAAGTGGGCTCTATCACCACACATCAGATACACAGATCTCTAACACACCAAATGACTCGTAGAGTCGAACATATCCCAAAAGCATAGCATTTAGCTAACAGTCTCCAATACACCAAAATATCCTAGTGAATGGAGCTTGGCTTATATTCCCTTATGTCTCCAAACTATCCTAGGGCCTCAATGCCCAAATCACAAAACACAAGGGTGAGTATTCACAATCCTATGGCATGCCAACTATATCCAACAGTTTCAAGAGATCACAAAGCCAAAATATCCACAATTATACAATTTTAATTAATGATTTAATGCACATCATCTCTGTTCATATTCATCAATTTACATCACAAACTTGTACACAATGCATGATTATCGAATTCACATTTAATTGCACTTTAAGTGCCACAATAATGCTCATTGAAATTGGTACATCATATATCATGTACAAGTATTCTCACATATTACTTGTCATAATAATATCACATTCTACAATTCAACACATATGTATGTACCAAAATTTCACTCACTTCAGATTCATATTTACATTATTAGCATATCATTATCACTGCCATTTGGCACGTGTATCATTCCCACAACACAACAAAATTCACAATAGTCATCACATACATCTCATGTTACAATATCGCATCATAATACTCAATCCACAATTATTCACATAATCACACATTTTCCAAAATAAACCAAGGGGAATAAAAAGCTTACACTCTGAACTTAGGATAGGGGTTTAGGTTATTCCTAAGCTCTTAATTAACACTATGAATCGTGTCTACAAGCAGCGATTCTAAACACTCACCGATCACGCTTTTGCCTAATTGCCAAAAGCTTAAACTAACTTTTCATTGTCTTTTTCCTTGCTCATCGAAGGTCTTAACGACTCTGGAACTTCACACATAATAACCACACAATATACACAATCAATTAGCAGCCAAAGACTCACCTAAACCAACCAAAAACGCAAGCCTAAGTTATATTCCTCATGAAACTAAAACTTTGACTAACAAACTTGAAACTCAAATATCTTAATGTTTTTTCTTTTCCATTGCCTATAATTGATTCCAATCATCTAATTATACATCTAAGAACAATTTCAAAATACTCAAACTATACAGATTCATGGATCTAAAACTTTGATATACAATGGTAATTTTCACGAAAATTCAAATTAAGTTTGGAAACCTTCTAATCTTCTCAAAACTAATTGAAAAACACTTTGAAATCACATTTTTACCCAAAATCCCAAAATCCACCATTAACAATCCAATTTTCGACTTTTATTTAAAACATGTGATTTAATGGCTAAAAACTTAGTTTTAAAGACTAGATAACATTAAAAACTAATAGGAAAACAATCTGTTACCTTCGATGGGAGAAAAATAGATGTTTGGTTGAAAATCCAGAAAATCCACAAGCTTGAGAGATGATGAAATGTTTTTGGTGGTTTTTATGGAATTCTAGAGAGGTTTAATGTTATGAGGATGAAAGAAATCAAAGGAATGGAGTTTGGGAATAAAAATTTGATGAATAAGGCTTTGGAAACACAATGGATAGCAAAACAAAAAGATGGGAAAAACTAGCGTGAGTTTTGTGAGGATAAAGGGGGAAAATAGGGTATTTTTAAAACTTTGGTATAATTGCTTTAAAACTACTCCTAAATTAAACCCTTTTACAAAACAGTCATTATTTTAAAATTAAAGATCTTTTCAACCTTATTTTCAAAAATTCATTTGATTTTCAAAAAGCTATAGTCAAATATAATTTCGAGTTACTACACTTCAAAATTTCCAAATCCATTTTGAGCCAAAATTCCTAATTTATCCTCAAAACTTATAGGCCCAATTTTGGGGTGTGACAATTATCAAATGAGAATTCCACGTTAGCAGCCTTAAGACACGTATCCAAATGTGTCCCCCACTATAAAAGAACCATATAAATAACTCACACACACTCACGTAGATACTCTACTTCTAGAACTCCATAACTCTCCCAAAAATAGAGAATTCTCCCCAACCTTCATTCCATTCTCCTTCATCTAGTCGTCATCTCCTTTCCTTGTTCACCTTATTGATTAACAAACTCATTTAAATCTTACATTACTTGGGAGGATTTTTTAAAGATGGTGCCCTGCAGAAATTGTTGTTTTTTAAAAAAAAAATAGAGAAACACACTTAAAAGTTAAGAAAAGAGGAGTGGTGGAGGGATTTTTAAAAGTTTTTTAAAAATATTTTGGTATACTTAAGTTTAATCATTACTTTAAAAGCAAATATTAGTAAATGAAGAAAGAAAAGCTTGGAAGAATGTATTGATGAAATTTGAAGGTGTTCTGAGTTTGTGGTTGGTGGTACGTGACGACATATGATTGTTTGTAAAGGAGGAGGAGACTCCATTAGTGAGTAAAAAGTTAAACATTTTTTTTTCTTTTTCACATTTTAATTTATTTTTTTAAGATTTCGGAATTAAAATAATTTAATTAGTATTCCATGGAGATGACTGAGGAGGAAAAATGGTCATGTGATGGCTTTTGATAGACTAGATTGAGTAGCCATCATTTTAAGTCCCAATAATTTATTTGATACTTCCGTTTTTTTAAATTTATTTTAATTTTTAATTTAGTTTTGTCTTTTTTGTTTTTAAATTTGCGTTATTTGTTGTATCATTCAAAATGGATAAAAATTAACGTCAATTAACTTTACTGATGTGACATAAGTGTGGATGTCACGTCAACAATTAATTGATTTTTAAAATTTAAAAATTCAAAAATCATTTATAAAAATAAAATTATAAAAAATATATTTTAATATTTTAATTTTAAAAATTAATTAATTACTAACCGCATACACATAGACTACCACATTCATTAGCAAAAGTAAACGACATTAATTTTTTATTTATTTTAGGATGATTTGACAAACGATATAAGTTCAATAGCTAAACAAAAAAAATAGAGAACTAAAATGTCATTTTTATAAAATTAAAAGACCAAATAAACCATTATGCCTATTTTTAACCATCAACATGCCATAGTGGAACGAAAGTAATTTTAATAATCAAACCTTTACAAAAAAAAAAAACAATACATCTAAAGATTAAAGTGAGAAAAACTATATATTTCAGGGCTAAATTAAATAGTGAGACTTCATCTTTTAAAGATTTTTAGAATATTTTATATATATTACTTAAATAATAATTACTTGCCTTAATTATATAAAATAAAAAAAGGAAATTTAGATGGCTCATGAGAGTATTGTTGTCACTGTACGAAATAACATTGTTAAAACAAAATAAAGCCTATTTTTATTACAGCAAACATATACAAAGGTACAATCTCCCCTTCTGTTGCCGTGAAAGCAAGCAAATCTTCAAGCTTTTGAACTAAGAATTTGTCTGTCACACTAAGAGGAAGCAATTTCTTCCATCCCTTTCCAATGCGTAATTTGTTTTCCTTTTATTTAACCCTAAAGTTATATATCAAAAAGTTCTTTAACTGCACAGAAATCCCAATTCACAAAGAAAAGAAAATCGACAGGCTTTTGATACATGCATCATTCTATTTACACTCCTGCTATGAAACAGACGATTCTCTGCAAAAACATCAACCATGACCAGATGTCAAGAGACTGGTAAACAAATAAAATCTATGATTCGAGAATGATTGCTACCTATTTGAAGGTTTGAGTAGAACCTAAACCTTCATGAGCAAAACCCTTTTGAAGGGAAATGCTTAAAAGAAAAGGAAATTTTAAAATATGGTGAAAGGAACTCACTCGTGAAAGAATCAAATATCCTGAGTATGCTAGAGTACAAGCATTCCTACTGATGCCATTGGCCTGTCATATGCACAAGTGTTTCCAACAGATTGTGCTCCCATGCCTATTGGAAAAAACGTGAAACTTCCCGGTATAATTGTTCAGCTTCAAATGGTTTTGACACGTATCCATCCATTCCACACCGCAGACATTCCTCACGTGTAGCTTGGATAACATCTGCAGTCATAGCCAAAATGGATACATGCCAGTTTGAAACGTTGTTATAAGCTTCCACTGATAATTCGCCATGGTGAATACGATTATTGATATTATGTTCCATATCCCGAATTCTCCTTGTAGCTTCAAACCTGTACATAGATAAAGAAAACACACTCGGCATTAAACACTGACCAAGAATATAACCAATTGAGAACTCTCCAATGCTCATTTCACCAACTAGAGAAGATTTTCCTTTCATATTTGTTGACTTATTTTCTAAGGTTTCAAAACTTGATTTGAAAAAGGAAGTTCTAAATTTAACATGGCATTACATACCCATCCATTTCCGGCATTTGGATATCCATGAAACAGGCATCAAACTGGTGAGGTGGTGTGAGCAGCTCAATAGCTTCTATTCCTCTTGTAGCACTAACCACATCTGCTCCGTATTTCTTCATTGCACCAGCAGCTACTTTTAGATTCACATTGTTGTCATCTACGATTAGAATTTTTCTCCCAAGAAGAAGATTTCGAAGAGACAAGCTATTTAACTGCCCATTACAGGGATTCCCTTTGTTCCCAACACCCATGGTGCGTTGTAGAGCTGCTGCTAACATGCTAGACCTCAAGGGTTTTGGGATGACAGTCATGTTACAAACACCAGTACTAATATTTGCTCCGGAAGAACTTATAGAATTAGACAAGAGGAAAACCTTTGGAGGAGTACCATAATCTATTTTCTCCAAGGTATCGAAAAAGAGAGTTGAATTGTTTAGATACTTATCCCAAACTTCCTGTTCAACGATAACCATGTTTATAGCATTACTCCCCCTGCATATGCTGGATAAACCTTGTTTCCATTGAGAAACCACTTCAACATGGATTCCTAGCCGTCGGATTTGATATTTTGACACCTTGGCCCTAACAGGTCGAGGATCCATAACCAATGCTCTCATCCCATAAAACTCGGAGGAAACAGAGTTAGACATTTTGTTGATTTGCTGGCTCTTGTACTTCTTTGAACTAGAGGAGCCACTGGTGAAAATAGCAGTAAATGTAAAGGTCGATCCAATCTTAGGAATGCTAGCAAAACCGATTTCTCCTTTCATCAGATTAACCAAACACTTGCTTATGCTTAGTCCAATACCTGTGCCCCCATGTGTTCGAGAAATAGAAGGGCCCACTTGCATAAAAGGGGTGAAAACACGAGACTGTGCTTCTAAAGGGATTCCTTCTCCTGTATCTTCAACTGACACGATAAGATTAATGCTGTGAGAGAAAGGATGTATGAATCCTTCTTGACTGAAAGTTCTAAACCCTTTCCAGCTCTGGCGTCTATCTGCAACAGGAAAACCACTCAAGGTGTTCTCTGATGAAGATTCTGTCTCAACTTCTATTGAATCAATCACCTCTTCCACAAGATGAACTGTAACAAGGATGTGTCCTTTCTCTGTGAACTGAACCAAAAAATTTAAGTTATATAGGTTTATTGCTACTAAAGCGTAAGTTGGATAAGACTGAACTCATGCTGAAGCTTCTAGCTCCCTATTGATAAAGTCATGATGCCATCCAATGCAAAGAAATTTTTTATATCGGCATGCATGTAAGTATGTTAACTATTTCTAGCTTGGATACAAAGGAAGAGCGTTTTAGATGCAAGGCATTATGTTTAAAACTGAAACAGATTGCTCATACTTCAATATACTCAATTAGTAAAATAAAATATATTTAGAAAAGAACTTGAGTCCTAACAAGCTTTATATGCATTAAAAGGAGAACCAAACTCGTACTTTAATCGAGTTTCCCATGAGATTGATAATGATTTGTCTGAATCTCCCAGGATCACCAATTAGCATCTGAGGCACTTGATCAGAAATGTAAACCGCCAGCTGCACCACCCACGAATTGATTATACAAAATGAAATATATGTTAGACTTGTGGGTAAACACCTTAAGGAGGGAAAAAGAGAGGAGAGGACCAAACAGAATAAGGTGAGTCAGTGTGATACAGGTATCTCACCTCTACTCCTTTGTCCTGAGACTTCCCAGAAAAGAGTGACAACACATCATCCAAGATTGCTCGTAGATCAAACTGCACTTCCTCAAGTTCTAGCTTACCAGATTCGATTTTAGCCTGATCTAAGACCTCATTTATAAGTGCAACCAGAGCCTTTCCGCTAGCTTGAGCAGTTCTAACATAATCTAGTTGTGTAACATCTAAATCTGTGTCCATAAGCATATGCAACATTCCTGAAAGAAGTGTCTCACAGTCATGGTTAAGTAATCGATATTCTCTACTAGTTATTTTAATTTAATTTTTTTGAGCATAATACAATGCATAGAAATAAACTTTTATAGAAATAAATTAAAGCTTCAAGACTCACCTAGAACACCATTCATTGGGGTTCTGATCTCATGGGAAACAGTTGCAAGGAACTGCAAAACGGTCACAATTAATTAGGACCAAATGTCTGTAAGAGGTCAGAATGCTTTAAGAGTATAACTCAGATGTCATATACCTGAGATTTGGCAACATCAGCTGCCTCGGCCTGCTTTTTAAGCTCCATCATCTTATGGCAGTCATCTTCCACCTTGGCAATTCGATTTACTGTTGCATGGAATATATGCCCAACAAGTAATGCAATCACAAGGATGCCAATTGAAGTGGTTATTCCTAACCATGGCCATGGTGGCTTTTGCTTAAACCTAGAATAAAAACAAAATTAATCCATGATTTATATTCAAGTTACGTTATTTTTAAAATGTTTCGGTTTCTTGAAGAAAGAAGGAAAACAATTTAGAACATCTCTTGAAGATTAAACAACCTTGTTTTATGGGTGTAGATAACAGTCCATGTTATATAAAGGTTGACACGCACTTGCAAAGGCCCATATCAAAGAGAAGGTGAAATCTGGGCAATCGAAAATCTATGAACTACCTGCAGCGCATCTCATGCTTTCTGAATGGATCTCCAAAATTAAGGAGGCTGACATGCTCCAACCCGTCATTTGATGCGTTCAAGCCATACATGCTGATAGGGTACGACTGATTAGTTGTATCCAGCACATTCACAAGGATTGTTTGTTTACTTGCAAGCTGTTGTAGCAACTTCTCCACAAGTGACTCAATATCAAACACTCCACCAAGATACCTGATTGAGATCATCTTATCAGAGCCATTAACTAGAGCATCCTATCAGGGATCTCGTTTAAAAAGAAAAGAGCTTGGTTCACCCTTTTTAACAAGGCATTATTTTCATTGATGTCTGTAAGCCATTGCAACTTTTACCTTTTTCATGTATGTAAGTGGTTTCAGAGATGAGAAGCCTAAGGAATTCATCTTCCCACTAATTTTTATAAAAGGAGACATTGATTGGGCATTCCTACTTTTTGTGCATACTGAAAACATACCCGTCAGTAGCTTGAATCCTCTCAGTAGGAGTTGCATTCAACGGCAGATCCCTCTTGTAGACCGCAAATGTCAAAATAACTCCAAGACGATTTGTTTTGAGTAGCCTAAATGGAGCTGTTAGCACCCCTTTTCCTGATTTTCTTGCACACAATACATTCTTGCTATCCTCCTATCGGTACACAAGAAATTCAGTATTCATAACTGAAGAGTGTAATTAATAATGAATTCAAAATTCTTGAGAGATTGAAAATATTTTATTCTTCCTAACTAGAAAGTAGTACAATTAAATCTTCAGTCGAGTTAACCTTAATACAAGTGATCCAAGGATTCTTGGGTTTCTCAATAAGCTTTTAGATAGTAAAAGAGCTAACCTGTCCTGACAGCATATCAATAGAAACCACATGTGATACGATATCCTGCGCAAAGACAACAGGAGCATATTCTTCCTGAATTGGCGATGGTTCTAAGAGGTCAGGATTGTAGTCATCCTTATGAACTGGGTTTTGTTCAAGGGTATCCATCCTCTTAATAGTCCAGCCCTGTTGCTTCTCAAATTGTTCCCTTTCCGAGTGGAGCACCCTTACAGCATAAGCCACACCACTTGTAAGAGGTCTCTCAAAAGCAGTTCGTTCCGTATACCTCGCAAAAGTCCTCTAAATATGATTAAAGTGAGATCCCTTTGTTATCCAAAAAAAAGAAGGATCATAATTCCTAACTACAAACACTCAGACCTGGTTTGGCTATCAAGTTGACAAGATCATTATTTGATAAACTGATCCTGATCAATAAAGCAAAGGAAATGCATAATCATCTATCTTAACTAAAAGTTAGAAGATGAGGATATTAACTTACCTGATCAATAGCCGAGGGGGTTTTGCCATGGTGGAAAGTTGAGATCAAAATGGAGATGGCCTGGATATGGTTCATGCTTACATTAAACTGATCCTGCAGCATCCTAGCTCTCTCATCACACATGCTAGTCAATGTCTCCATCCTCTTTTCGGTAGCTTGAAAGCTCATATAATAGAATATAGAAATAGAAGCCAAAATCCAACCAATTATCCATGAAAACAAGAGCTTTCTCCACCAAGTCTTGCTAATTCTCTTGGAACCCACATACTGATAATATTGATGGTGGATGTTGAAGCTATAGTTTGAGAACTTGTCCCAGCATTTCAACCACATCTTGCTACCACTATGACCAAGGAGAACTGCCTCAGCGCCCTTAAAATCACCATTAATGAACCAGTTCACGGAAATCATAGATGCTACCCAGCAACATAACATCCAAAGCAGATGCCCCACCTTTAAACCAAACCCAAATACATGGAGCAAACTCATCCAAGAAACAGTGACCAATTGTGGGTCTCACTTCCTTCTTAATTCCAGCTAAAGACAGAGACCCACTGTCAAATCTATAGAAACTGTGTAGTAAAATTCTGCATCAACAGAAAATTAAGAACCTTGGGATAAGAAGAACCCTCTCCCAGCAAACTCCAAATTTACTATGTGACGGACTGTAAGGCCTTGGACCGTGAGGGAAAGAAAAAAAGATGCTTATCTTATCCAGCAATATAGCTTTCTAACTGAGGATGGCAAAATAGAAAACCCAGAATTGAGGAAGATAAAAAGGAAAAATTTTCACAGTAACCACAAAAAAGAATCAAAACCCCCCTCAAGATTCTGAGTTTCTAATTCCAAACACAAATTATATATTATACTACTACAACACTGTAGTACCGGTACTACCAGTATATCTTATTAATTTTTGTCTTTAAATATAAAATAATATAACAGATGAGATCTATTCTCGGATTGGCTGTACTTTATGATAACAAAAGTACCCTTTGCTGCTCTGTATGAAAACAAATTTCTATACCAATTAACATAATTTCTTTTTCTTTTTTATTCCACTTCTGTACCCATTTTTGAGATTAGGAGCCGTCTTATTTTTCGAAATTGCCATCTGAGTCAAAAACATTAGATCAAGAAGACGACCTATTTTGGATTATTGAATTTAGGGTCTGCTTGATTGGTAGTAAAATATTTTTAGAAAATAATTTTTGAAAAATATTTTACTTTTTTGTAAAATGATTTACTGAAAAATATTTTTTGGTGTTTGATTGAATCATGTAAAATATTTTCTCTTGTTTGATAAATTTCTGAAAATATTTTCCGGAAAAGTTGTTTTACATATATTAATATATATTAAGCTAATTACCATGATTAATACAATACTTCAATAAATGATTTGGTTACCATGACTATGCATACATACATATCAAGCTAATTGCCATAATTAATACAATACTTCAATAAATGATTTGGTTAATACAATACTTCAATATATTTGATAAGCATATAATGAACAAAAAATAAAATAAGATTACTTATTTTTCCATTAGATTAGAATTCACTAACTATTTAATTAATCACCATTAGATTAGAATTCACTAACTATTTAATTAATTATGACCGACTTTGCTAATTGTTAATGATTTCTTAAAACTTCAAACAATTTTGTGAATTGTTACCTATTTGTAGGCCAAATAAAACAGCTTTGAATATTTTAAATAATATATTCTTACATAAAGTGAATAGTGGTATATTTTAAATAACAAATGTTTTGTGTCTACAAATTACATTTTGTAATAGGATTTTGCTAATATATAGTAATATCCTCTGAAGCATTAGAAATGATGAATAAACTTGTCAACTATTGCACATGATACAATGTTATTATAAATAATACATTTACTAACTTTAAAGAGTGCCATAAACATGCTTGTTAGCAAAACCCTTTATAAGAAAATGGTTTGCTTAGCAAAATGAACTCTGAATCGCTGATAGTTTACGGAGCTGTTGGCACTTATATACTAAAAACTTAATCAATAAATATGGATCCAAATATATTACCTACATGATTAGTAATTCTAAACCATATATCTTAAGTACATCAAGTATTTCCTCTCCTTTTCTTCCAAGTCATATGCATATGTTGCTATCTTATCATTCAACATTCCTTTTCACCCACCATTTGTGGTGTATTTATTGAAGTGGATTATGAAGATGATCAGATTTGAAGGAATAAAGAGGATAGCTTCTCCTAGGCCACATTGTATGAGAAACCAAATTGGTACTCGTATCCTCCTTTTAAAGGAGCATCATATGTGTTCTTGGATAAAAGTTATCATATCTGACATTCAGAAAAAAAAAAGAAGAAGAAGAAAAGAAATAAGAGTTATCCTATCCAGGCCCCTGCAATACACCAAATGCATCATTCATGCAGCATCTAAGGTTTTTTATTTCCTTTTCTTTGCTGGCCACTTGTGTACTAAAGTTGAGTTTATTCTAAATGCAATATAGATACTTTTTAAGTATTCCCACATCCAGTGGGGCTGTTGGTTTAAAGTTTGAAGTGAAATCCTCTAAATCAGTTCTAAGATCAAGGTAAAATGATTCCTAAAATTAAGATTCTAAAATCACTGTAACTGATACATAAAATCAGTCTAAATAATACATGTTTCCATAATAGTTGACTAATTATATTTTCCACATACATCAATAACAAATACTATTAAGGTATAATTGTCTTTTAAATTCTTTTAGTATAGTAAATATGAGCATTATTTTAGTAACCAACAAATAACCATCAAATCCTCTAGAACAGAACATAAGAAATTCATAAAAGTATAACATCAGCAGCTTGAGATTTGCTATTGACTAAGTTGTAGGCTTTCAAAAAATGCTCAAATCACCTAAACTCAAAACACTGAGTCATCCCAAAACATGCTCATATCACCTAAACTCAAAATACCGAGTCATCCCAAAACATGCTCAATATCTCTACTTTTTTCCACAGACATTACCTTATGCAAAATACAACGCAAAAATTAAGCAAAATACAACGAAAAACCATTCTCAGGGCATAGAAATTAGAATCGTAGAAATCCATCATTCAGATTATAAAAGAAAAAAGAAAAAAATCATTATTCAATAATCAATATATCTACTACTTTCCACAAAAAAATCAAAATTATTACCCACAAAGAAAATAATTAACATAAAAAGTCTTTTTACCCTTAAATGCCCGATTTTGGAACTGGGTGCAGGACTGGAGGTGGATCAGTGGAGGTGGATCGGTGCTCGGTGGAGGTAGCTTGATGCCTTGATTTTGGAATTGGGAAAAAAAAGGGAGGAGGGCACGATAGGGTTAGAGATTTGGAAGACTGTCGGGCAGTAAAGCAAAAGTTAAAATTAGCAACATTATTACCCAAAAAATCAAAATACAACGCAAAAAAATTATGAACATCAACGAGTAAACAAACGGTTTACCTTAAATACGAATTTGTTGGCGATTCGGGAATAAACAAACCCTTAAATGCTTGATTCTGGAACTGGGTGGAGGGCCGGAGGTAGACCGGAGGTGGACCGGTGGAGGTGGATCGGTGGAGGACGAAGGTAGCTTGATGCCTTGATTTTGGATTTGGGAAAAAAAAGGGAGGAGGGGAGATAGGGTTAGGGAAAACTGTCGGTAGTAAAACAAAACTTAAAATTAGCAAAACTAGCAGAGAAGATGAGGCAGAGATGATAAGGAGCTGTGGAAAATGGTTTCAAGGGTGAATAAATGAGCTGTGGAAAATGTCTTACCGATTTCTAAGGGGTAAGACATTTTCCGGAAATATGCGTTGATTTTACCCGTGTTTTGGAAAATGATTTCCTTAGGAATTCATTTTCCAACAATCAAACACCGTAAAATGTGGAAAACCAATTCCGGAAAATATTTTCCCCTATCAAACAGACCCTTAGGGTAAAGTAGTTCTTATACTAGACATACAACTCGAATTTTTTCATACGGTAAATAAATGAGTAAAATTATTTTTCTATTAAAATTATCTGATTAAAAATATCAAAATATTGTTCTATAATAACAAAATTTAGCCATTAACTTTTATACTGCTTTTTAATTGTTCTATAATAAATCGCTAAATTTATTGTTATGTTTTATATATAAAATACCAAAATAAACATTTAATAGCATAAATTTAAATTTAATGAAATGATGAAATATCTGAGACTAATTTACTTATTCTTTTTAATCAAAGACACTTTATTATCTTGAATTAAGAATTAATTTAATTTATCTAATTATATCATTTTGTTTAATATTTATCTAATTATATTTTTAAGGTTAAAATGTGCCAATAGTCCTTGTACTTTTTCAAAATTAGGCATTTAGTCTCTTTACTTTTTAGATTTCAAATTTTAGGTCCAAATTATTAATCATGTTAATTTTTTAGGTTAAATTTGTTGTTGTGACATTTTGAAATAAAAAAGTACTCACTTAATAGCCATGTTATTAAAAACTTGAATTCAACAAAAAATTAACCTTATTAACAGTTGAGCTTAAATTTTGAAATTTGAAAAGTAGAGAATAAATTCTTAAAAATACAAGTACAAGAACTAAATTTCAAATTCAAATACAATTACATGTTTAAAGAATCACAAGTATCAAACTATTACAATACAAATTGCATGAAGAATCAAAAAGTAGAATCAAGCAATGACTTTGAATTGGTACAATACAAACTAAAATTAATCATTATTTAAATATATAATTGTGAATGATGGATCTCAAACTTGAGTATTCAATACACTAAGCCTTGGATTTTGTGAACAGAAATGCATGCATATTTGACTTTTTAAAAGAAGCTAATTTTGGTGGAAATGAAAGAGATAATATGTGTTGTGGAGAAAGGAGAAGAGAATGTAGGAAGACCCCAGGGCTGTGTTAAGTTTCCAGCTTCCGAAACATGCTCAATCATCATTCTCCAAATTCTCCTCTCCTCTCAAATGAATGTTGGCCGCCACAATAGTGGTAAAACAGTAATTAAGTGTAGAAAGCAGTGGCGAAGAGAAGGGCACTTTAATCAAGGCAATAGGCAATGTCAGGACAGTTGATTAGACCATCACTAATTCACTACTACCCACCTTCCTCTTTGGTGTCATTTTGCGAAAGCGATGTCCCACGTCAACGCACCGCTTCTCTTTTCTACTTTTCCTTTATCCAATCACTCACCACTGCGTGTCGTTTCTGTAATGGGTCTTCGTCTTATTACTTGGCACCCGTGGGGTTTCATTTATTACACTCGTCTATCTGCCTGCCACGTTCTACGTTAAAAGTTGGAGTAAAAACTTACTTCTATCATTTCACTTCATTTTTTCAGTTTTGTATCTTTTTTTTTTTTTATCTCAATTTGATTATAGTTTTTAGTTTAAATAATTAACTGACATTAAAAAATTAATTATAAAATATATTACTTAAATAACTTTTATTTTAAAAAATATTTATTAAAATTAAATTAAATTAATAAAATTTTTTATTCTTTCAATTCATTTGCTTCTCACGCTCTCTCTTTCTCTCCCCAACTTTTTCATTTTCTTTACCACCCCATTTTTTATCAACTTTTTCGTCTTCTTTTACAACACATTCAGTCATGGCTAAAATTTTCTTCTCCATTTCCAGGCCATATTCATATCATAGCTATCATCTTTATACACACATAAAAACAAAGGCATCAAAAAGGGGTAAATTAGCCAAAAATGCCACTTTTAAAACATATTTAGCAAAGTAGGCCGGTTCCTCCCAAATTTTGATAAATAGAGTGATTTTAGAGAGAGAAACAAAAAACATGTGTAGTAGGAATTTTTTCTTGTTCTAAAAAATTATTATTTTTTATGTTGGGTGTTGAAAATTTCGGAAGAAAGGTTTATTTGTATTTGTGCTTGAGGTAGACATTGTAATAGTTTTAAGGTATGTTTTAGTTCACGATAATGAAATGGCGCTCGGAGACCCACACATTTCATTTGCCGTTAGGGATGAAACCATCACCTTAGAAGTCCATTGGATTGCAACTCAAGCTCCCAATTCACGATGATTATATAACCACGGGTTGAAGTATAACTAGGCTCTCATTTAACGGTGGTTAAGCGGTCACAAGTTGAAGTATGACTCAGGCCCACAGTTGGCAGTGGTTATGCGGTCACGAGTTCAAGTTTTATGATACCGGAAGAGGATGTATTATAAACCCCATACATAAGTTTGAGATCATAATCATATAGGGAAAATGGGCTTTCCAATATAATTAACTTATTTTTTTTCTCCATCTCCACCAAACATAGTATCCTTAACCTTATTGTCCATAACTTGTAACAGAGTTTGAGGTAAAAAGACTTTCAAGGGAAGGTTTGATTGTGACAATTGAGAAAAAATTGAAACTCAAGTCATCTTAATGATAAAAAGACTTTGTAACCCTTGAAACACTAACAAATTATTCTAGTTGATGTTTATTCTTTTATTTAATTTTTTTATTTATTTTAAAATGGATTTGGTTAATTTCTTCACACATATATATATATGATTAAATTTATCAAATCAAAACCATTTTAAAGGGAGCAGCAGTCTTGGGAGTTTCGACAAAATTTGATTTTTTAGCATTGTTATCATTCAATTTAATATATTTGTGTTTATATTAATGTATAATTTATTTATCTACTATGGTAATTGCAACTGTTTTTGTCTTCGTGTAATTTATTATTATTTTGTTTGGTTAAAGCTTTGTGTTCGAGTGTGGACGAAGTAATTTCTTGTCATGATATTGTTATCTTATCAAACAGTCTTTTTAAGTATTGGGTTCCTCTTTATATGGCAATATACATGTTACTTTTGGTTAGTATAATAACATTAAAAATAATATATTTAATATACATATTTTAAAATAATTAAACATAAAATAAAAATAATTAATACAAATTAAAAATATAATTAAAAGATAAGTGAAAATTATTGTAAAATATAAATTCTCTTCAAAATAAACAAAATATTTTTCACGAGAAGTTGCTAAAATTATCAATTATAATTAATTTATAGTTGATATATATCAATAAATAAAATATGTGAAAAAAAACCTCTAATTGTTAAAATATTCTGATAAGAGAAGTTAAGTTGTTATGAAGGCTGTTGACAGCAATTATTCCATTACTTCTATTCATTCTTTAGTTTCTGTTTTAGCATTTTCTAAGTAATACTTTCACTAACCAATTATAACATAAAACTTTTAATGGAAAAAGGAAATGAATATCAATAATTTAAATTTTGGTTTAATTTGAAGCTTTTATTTTTTATTTTACTTGAAAATGATAAAATTTTATATAATTCCTCAAAGTAAACATCTCCAAAAGTAATGGAGGTTTGATTTTGAGTTGAGAAATTAAAGTACGATTTTGGAATCTAAACAACGAGGTGACGAAGAGTTGCTGTCGTCAACATTAGAGGAGGAGCATCATCAGCATAGGCTTTTTTTAAAAAGAAGGCATTTAATTGGAAGCCATGTCAGGGAACTTACCAGACCCCAACACGTGGTGCGATACCAATCATCGAAAGAGAAAATAAATAACTGGAATAGAATGTTTGGATTAGATTAATCAGTTGGGATTATGTTTATTGACGTGTGATAATTGCTCATAGTGGACCAACACTCGCTCTAATTTTCAATGTCACAGCGATGCCTCCACGGGATAGATCGGTGGGAATTTGCCAACCTTATTCTCTTAACAGCCAACCAAACACCTCAAAATCCCTCTACCTTATAAATAATTAAAGGTATAGTCAACTTTGATTAAAATAATAAAATAGTAACTAAATTTTGAAAACTTATAACTCCGTCACTGAACTTTAGAAAAATAACAAATCAGTCATAAACGAACATTTTCCATTACAGATATAACAGAAAGCTGAGGTGGCTCGTTAACTAGCTACCGCGGAACCCTAATTTAAGAACCTCAGTTATTGGAAGAAGAAGAAGAGAGATGCCCACTGTAGAAGCAACCCGGAAACAACAGCTAGAAAACCTAAAAATCGACGTCAGACTGTCGCGCTAGCTTGCCAACAGTGGTCGGAAAAATACAAACTCTTGTCTTCTCTCTTTTTGACCCTTTGAACTTGAAGCTGGAGTCGAATTCTTTGAAAATTGCCCCGAACTACTTGAATCTATGCTTGAACATTTGAACTTTTCCTTGCCTAATCTCGAAACCCGACCGCCAATTCAATCTAATTCCAAGGTATGTTATTTTTTGCGACCTCTTTTACATTCCTATAGTATAGATTTTCGAGATGACGACCCAAGACCTCAAAATTGGCCTCAACATTCCTCTTATTTCTTTTTTTTTCTTTATATTTTTTCTTCTTTCTTTGATTTTGTTTCCCTTCTCTTCGTTCCAAGCTTCCACTTGGTTTTCTGTTGGAGTTTTTTTGTCATTCATTTTGCATTTTTTGTGTTGTTGGTGGTGCGAATTTTTTAGTTGTTGAGGGTGTGGTGAGGATGTATTTATGGTGGCGATAGTAAATGGAGTGGTGGTGAGGGGGTTTGGATTTGATAGTGGTGGTGATGTATGGCAGTTGGTTAATTGGATAATGGTGGTGGTTAATTAGTGTTCAGAGAGGTTGATGATGGTGTGGTTAAGATAACAACAAATTTGAATTTTTTTTAAGTTTTTTTGTAAAAAGAAAAGAAAAAATAAGTTGAAAGAGGTTGAAGCGGGAAACGAAGTTAACAGGGACGAAATGGTTGAAGCAGGAAGCAAACATGGCCGGTTGAAGAGGTTAGTAGAATGAGTTATAAGATACCCACTATGATCCCCCTTTCTTCTTCTAGCTGGTCATGTCCAATGTGGCTAGTTAACGGGCCACGTCACTTGTCTCGTTAGACTTGTAACAAAAAATGTTAGTGAGTGATTGATTTATCACTTTTCGATAACTTAAATGATTATTTGTTATTTTCGTAAAGTTTAGTGACTAAGTTGTAACTTTTCAAAGTTTGACGACTATTTTGTCATTTTAATCAAAATTGAGTGACTATTGGTATACTTTACCTAATAATTAATTGCTACAAATTAAATATAACAATAACTTACATTTCAATTATGATTTAATTATTTATAATGTTTTAGAAATTCATGATATCTAAGTATAAAGTTGAAAATTTTATGTTAAAAGCTTTAAAAAAGAGGACCAAATTTTATTTTTCGATGTTAAAAACATGCATTTTACAGTAAAAATATTATAGATGTTCTTGTATTAAGAGTCAGATTGCATTTTAGCCCATTTACTAAAAAAGTAGGCAAATTAGTTCTTATACATTAGATTAGAGAGCAAACTGGTCTTTGTTAGCTCAAATAATCAAACCAAAATTGCCAACAGTGGGGTGAATTGACTTTTAAATTTTTTTGTAGATGCTAGAGAGAAAGGATAGAAAAATGAATACAATAATTTAGAGTGGTTCGACCCCAATTGTTTACGCCACTACATTAGCTTTCCACTACTAAGGATTTTTCCAACGTTTTTGCAAATTAAGCTCAATTACAATGAAAAACACTTCAGCAAAATAGAATGAAAATAAAGCTCACAAGTGTGTGAAAGAGAATTATGAAAATATTTGGCACAAAAGTTGTTTGATTGATATTTTTGCTTGAATATACTTTTTTTTGTAGGACCTTTGGAAGATGGTATTTATATCATTTAGTTCATTTTCAACCGTTGGGGTTGTTGTGGAAGTTAATACAGTCATTGGGATGAAAATACCAGTGCATTTTAATTCACATGTAACAAAAGGTATCAATATCATTTGGAAAAGTACCGACAATTTTAGCATTTAATGCCTTGATTCAATGACTATTAAAAATCGATAAAATCTGTAACACCCCTAACCCATATCCGTCGCCGAAACAAGGTTACGGAGCATTACCAGAGTTTACACATTAAATATAATTAAATCCTATCATTTACTATTCATATCCGAAATCTAACCTGTTCAATCATAATGTCCCTTATATGGGCCCTCGAGACCCAATTTATGCATTAGAAACAAGTTGGGATTAGATCGGGAACTCAGAGAATTTTTCGTGAAATTTCAAAATTTTTCTTAGGTGCAGGGGACACATGCCCATGTGGCCAGAGCGTGTGAGCATTGGATGTGAGGCACATGACCTTGTCCCAACTCGTGTCCATACCGGTGTAACTCTCTAACTTGGGTCACACGGCCAGCCATACGCCCGTGTGCTAGGCCGTGTGGACAATTTAATTTTCAAAAATTAGGTGCAGGGGACACACGACCAAACCACACTCCCGTGCGCATGGTCTTGTGTCACACATGGCTGAGAAACACGCCCATGTCTCTACTCGTGTGGACGAAAAATAGGCCATTTTCAGGCCACTTTTCTCACCCAATTTGCCTTTCACCTACAACATCATCCAAACACATTCATAAGCCAATTCATAACCCTCAAATCAATGCCAATACCAAGTTTTATGCATGACATATTATCTCATATGTGCAAGTGTTTCAACTTACCAAAAACACATTTATGCTTATAAGCATACTTTATCAATTATGCTAATTCAAAACCATTCATCAATAGGTTAGTATACTTCCCATCATCTCACCACTTTATCACACATCAAACTTGATAAGGCTTTATATAATTACATTAATATATGTCATAACTAGCCATTCCAATGGCTAGTTACAACCAAAATATTTCATCATTATGCCTAACTTAGCTTATACATGCCATTATACCAAAAGTTAGCTTTCTTTATATATCGAGAAGTCCGAGGGATAGTGTGATGTGTCTCCGACCAAGTTTCAACCTTCACGAGCTTCCGAGTACCATAAAACAGAGAAAATAAAACAAAGTAAGCATTTAATGCTTAGTAAGTTCGTATAACTGGAAATTTAACTTACCATTCATTTCCATTAAAGTAAACATACAAAATGCATCCAAGAAATTTGGCTAATAGCCTAAACAACCAATTTCATCAAACATGTTAGTCATTGTAATTCACACAATTGTCAAGAAACATGAATGAGCTCATCATATAATAACTTTTATATTCATATACTTTTCTTATCATATTTCTATACATGTACATTTTCATAACAAATCACCTCAAGTTCAGTTTGACACATGTCGGAACTTTGCTTGTTGAATTTATTTGAAATATCGATGGACACACATGTAATACACTTAAAGTGTACAAAACTATAATCCGTCAATTCATATTCAGGGATACTCATTAGAGTACATAATCAGGAAGCACTCTCTTGAGCTATATAATAGGAAACTCATGTGAGCCATGTAACAGGAAGCTTATCCGGGCTATAACAGGAAACTCATAATTTGAAATAAAAAGCTTATGTGAGCTTAACAGGTAACTCCGAAGAGCTATTATCAGAAAGCTCCGGATAGCCAAATATCAGGAAGTTCAAACGAGTCATATCAGGAAGCTCACAAAGAGCCTATATTAGGACGTTCATAAAGAGCTGCGGTATGTCCGCAATATATGCAGGATCAATATCGATCATATAATAGGACACTTATAAAGAGCTGCGGTATATCCGCAACACATGCAGGATCAATACCGATCGGGATGCTCGCAGAAACCATGTAACAAGATGCTCGAGAGGGCTTATAACAGGATGCTCTTTTGAGCTATGGTGTGTCCGCAACATATGCAAGACCACAACCAATACAAAAATCTTATATCCATCGAATTTCATTTATTCAAACGAGACTTATTACTTATCGGGAATTATTGAACATGTGATCAATTTCATATTTTCATAGCATTTATACAATTCACATATACACAACATTCAATTCAAACATATAAATATACACAAATTAGTTACACGAACTTACCTCGTCACTTGCTCTTATATGATTTTTTACTAATTCAACACTTTTTCTTTTCCTCGATCTAGCTCCTTATTTGATCTTTCTGGATCTATATAAATGAATTTAACATTAATTTAACACATTTCATATTCAATTCAATCCAATTTATATCTTAGGCAAAAGTACCATTTTACCCCTATACTTTTGATTAATTCTAATTTCATCCTTAGGCTCGGAAAATGAAATTCATGCAATTTAATCCTTATTCTAAGCTTAGCCGAATTTTTCATACAACAATAACAGTCCATGTATTTCACAAAAATTAGAAATTTTCCATAAATTTTACATCTTTTCAATTTAGTCCCTAAATCACAATTTCATGAAAATTTCCATTACAAAAGTTGTTTATCTATCAACAACCTTTCATTTTCAACCATAAATTTTCAAAATTTAAGCATACTCATCCATGAAAAATTTTAATACTTTGATAACTTTGCAAATTGATCCCCAAAATAGATAGATTAGGTTATTACGATCTCGAAAATATAAAAATTACTAAAAGCGGGACATGATTACTTACCCAATTAAGCTTACTTGAAGTTATTTCTCTTAGCTAGGGTTTCCATAGAAATTTGGGAAGATTATGAAAATAAAATAAATTTTATTCATTTAATTAACCTATTATCTTTTAATTTTCCAACTTTCCAATTTCATCCTTTTCTTTAATTAATTTTCTATGGATGAGTCATCATAAATATCTACTAAATTTTAGTAATGGTCTATTTTACTTATAAGGACCTCAATTTTTGAATTCTATAGCTATTTAATCCTCTAGCTACTAGAACTCAACTTTTACATTTTATGCAATTTGGTCCTTTCCTCCTAATTAAACATGAAATCGGTAAAATTTCCTTGACGAAATTTTCATACATTATTTCTATCATAATTCAGACCATTCAATAATATTAAAATAGATTTTCTTCCCAACTGGGGTTTGTAGCCCGAAACCACTATTCCAATTTTACTGAAAATAGGTTGTTACAAAATCGATACCAAGATAAAATTATCGATACTAAACAAAAGGCATCAATACTTAATGAATACCTCAAAATGGCAGAATGCTAATTTCGTATCGATACTGAAAAATGTATTGAAAAAGAGTGTCAAAATAGATACCATTTAAAGATTTATTGATACCTAACAAAAATGTATCGATACCGTATCGATACTTGGCAAATTGTTTGCAAGTCAGCAGCCTATTTTGGTATTGATTTCTAGAAATCTATCGACATCTGACAAAAAGTACTGATAGTGGATCAATACTTTTTTGCCTGGAACATCTTTTACCTGTTTGAAAAATGTTTTGAAGCTTTGTTTTTAATTTACTTGGTTTGAAAAATTTTCTAAGTATAAATTTGATATTTTTGTATTTAGAAATAATTTGAAGTACAATTTTGTTAAGTGCTGTTTAAAATGATTTTTATTCGAATAGTGTTTGTTATATCAAAATGTGTTTGTTATATAAAGCTTAAGTCAACAGTTCTTCTGCTAAAAACTTTATCCATTTCTACCATTAAAAATGGTCTTTGTATGTCAGTATGAGGTAAATATAACACGTCACATGTTACTGTTGGTTACTCCATCAACCACACTAGTGTTTTTAGTAAAAATGATAAAATATAATTTGATTCCTAATACATTGACCTCATAATAATTTTTTGACCTTTTATCATTTTAAAGTGTAATCATTAATAGATTTTAAACTTTGAGAGAGAGAAAATTAAGAGTTTGGAACAACCAAGGGCAGATTCCAAATTCTTCTTTAGATTGTCTTCACCTTTTTTAACAGAATTTTTATAATTAAAAAAGGTCAAAAATTTAGTTTCGACACTTAAAATTTATAAATTGATTTTTTTTCAAAGTTAATTGCATCAAACATCTCTAAACTATAACTTTTGTTGATATAGTGGTGCAATAAGGAGTTAATATAGAGGAAAGAGTGGCGGTTGCCATGGAAGTTGGTTCACCCAGCTGGGGTAGAGAGCCGGAGGTTACAAAGAACAAAAGTGAGAGAGTGTTAAGGTTGAGAGCTGAAGGTAAGTTGACAGAGTATAGGCTTGGTATAATTGGAGAGTCGATCCCCTCTTCATTATTCCTAGAGGTATTTATAGGAAAGGATCCTGTGTAAGATGATGTTAACGTGTTGGGCTTGTCATATAGACATCATTACGGAATGAGTGGGGCGGATGTCTTCGATGGGACGAGGATGTCTGTAATGGAACAAATCATGTCATTGACTCTGACTTGATGATATAGAGTAGTTGAGCCCACGTGGTGTTTAGTGACCAACAACCTCATGTTCTCGATGAAGGCTTGGGGACCCGGATGGCGGATGGCCGTTCCGGAAGGAGGCTTGTTGGTGCCTTCTCGATTTGTTGGTAGTTGGCTTACTATTTGCGTGTCTTTCTGGCCTGCCACATGTCCTAACACAGATAAGAGTATAACAACTGTCAATTTAAATTAGTCTTTATACTTGTTTGAATTAAAAATTAAAGTCCAAGTGATAATAGTATAAATTAATTTTTGTTAAATATAAATATGTTATCAATTGAAATTTAGGTTTGGTTTGATGTGGTTTCGAAAGTATTTTCTTTTTCATTTTAGAAAATAATTTTTATTTTTATTTTAAAAATTAAAAAACACGTTTAATAAATAAAATAAAAATTGCTTTTAATAATAAAAATGAAAAAATATTTGGTAACTCTTTTTCTATAACATAAATATGAAAATTAAAATTTTAAAAAAATATTTATATGGATTCAAATCGGTACCAAGTTTAATATTTGAAAAACTATTAAAAGATTATTTTTGCGTTTATATGGGTTAAACCCAGAGCTAATTTGTTTGAAATTAAATCATTTTGTTTTCATCATTTTCATTTTATAAAGCATTTTAGTGAAAGGACCAAAACAACTTTTTATTGTTTTTATTTTTCACATATTTTTATTTTCATTTTCTCAATTATTTTTAAAATTTCTAACACATTTTTTCAATGTTTTCATTCTCCAATAAATGATGACGAAATTAGCCTCTATTCCCTGAAACCGAAAAGCCTTAGTTTTTAAAATAATATATATATATATATTGATACAATATTTAGAATAACTCATAACTCCTCATTAATTTTTAAATAGGAGAATAAACACCTTTTGTTGTACTCAAATCCATATCCTCTTGCATTGAAATAATACCTACGACAAATGAAATAAAACTCAATATGCTAAATAAGATATTTGAGTGTTGAAATTCCATATATTCAAATTTAAGGGAAATTCATTCAATTCAACTTTAACAAGTTAAAAAAAAAAAAAAAAACAGACGGACTAAATTTTAGACAGGGATTGAAGGCATGATTAATTTGTCCCTGATAAAGAGGATCGATATCTAGACCTTGGTTCTTTTTTATCATAAACTGTGTGCTTTGTACATATAAATACAGCTCTTCTTGATTCGAAGTAAAATTAATAGATATCACTTGAGAAAAATGAGACTCATGCATTGCCACAAGGACAGATTGAAATTATTGAAGGGCTGGCCAAGTGTTCCTTCATGTTAGAATAGAAAGCATGGGTCATCAACTTCATCTTAACCTTTTTCCCATTTCTTGTCAACTACAGTTTGTCGTAAAATGACACCCATATTGATAATAGAGCTAAGGATTACAACTAAAAAAAGAAAAGAAAAAATATAATAAGAAATACTTACATGTCGTAATCAGCAGAGGTGGTGAAGCCAATTGTGGAGCATATTCTAGTCACATTAATCACACTAAGACTTAATTATTAGCTTAAATAGTGGGCGGCGTTGCTGTTTTTGGTTCCAATATCTACAGTTTAACTTTTTAATATACTCCTATCGCAGTGGTTGACACAGAAATTGGATTGGGAAAAGATCAAAACTGAAAGCTGCGGAAATTAGTGTGAAAGTACCAGTTGATTATTCCTTTTGGTGTTTTTAGGATAAAGCTTTGAATCACGGACAGACACTTAATACAGATATGATACTATACGGACACGTCAATAGAATATATATATTTGAAGTTTGATTAGGTCTGATAAACAGAATCAACTAATGTTGCAACATAAGCTCTGTGTGGCAGTTGTGATGAGAAAATAAAATAAGAACATAAAATGAAGATGAAAACTAAGAATTTGTTAACAAAATTCGATTTAACAATCTATCTTTGCAGAGTTTTACCCAAAGTATGAGTTCATTTTACAATTTTTCAAAGAATAAACTTTGTTAACCAATTTAATTTACTCAAGCTCATCAAAGATAAACGCTGCCACAAAGATCTTACAGTTTGTATGCACCTACTCTCAATCCAAAACCTTCGTATAGAAAGATAATAAACACATTTATCGATGTGTACAATAAGCACTCACAAAAGGCACTCAAAAGTTAGTTATAATAGATAGAATAATGCTCATAATTTTCTAACTCCAATACCCAAGGATACACAGGAAACAACTCTTCCTTTACAAGCATGTAGCATGGCAGTAGAAAGATGAAATTTACTTCAAAAACTCTTCAAAATAATCTTTAGAAAAAATCTTCACAATAATCTTCCATAATTTGTTCATGATCTCTTTCCAAAGAAGCTCATATCCTCGTAATTATTCTAGTTTCCTATATTTTAAGAATAATTATTCCAGTCAAAGGATAATCACAAAAGGAAAGAGATAAAATCCTATATTTTTTTTGGTGTAAAGACGGTCTAAAAAATATAAAAAATTTACAAGGTAAAATCGGGAAATAGAGTACCCCTAACAATATCCTCTTCTGAAATTTCTTGAATCTCTAAAGGCGAGACGTCAAATTAGCATAACTCTTCCTCGTTTGCAAATGTCATTTTAGCTAAAGTTTTCGCTGACTAATTATTCTCTCTAGGAATGTACCATACGGACCACCTTTCTTTTTGGGATAAAATATGTTGAATTCTCCTAACGAGAGAAATACTTGATCTAGTTAGATTACGATCACAAATGACTTTGACTACCTCTAAATTGTCAAATAGGATAAATACCCTATCATGCCATTGCTTCTGAAGCAGGAGCAAACCATCCAAGATTCCCTATAACTCAGCAACAAAAACTGAAGACTTCCCCAAAAACCAACTATAGCCTAATATCCACTTTCCCATTTCGTCCCGAACCACACCACTCGTAGCAGATAAACCAGTGTTTGTCTGAACAGCACCATCAGTATTGAGATAAATACACATACTGGGAATGAAGGTGCACAAAGGGGAGCAGAATTGATCTTTGACATTGCAGTATGAACTGAAAAAAGTGATTGACCCAGCTGAAAGACACTTTGATAATCTCATTTGGATCCATAAAAATCCCTTGGAAAATAGAGAGATATCTATTTTTCCAAATATGCCATGCTAGTAATTCGAAGAACCAAGTCCAACTGGAATCCCTCGTGTTTTGACATGAATGATCTTCTAAGCTAGAAATCACCCATTCTATTAAGTTGCTTGAGAAAAAAAGTACTTCGTTGGTCTTGAGGAATAACTTGGAGCCAAACATCCTTCGCGATTGGACGGTCTCTAAGCACATGTAAGCATCCTCGTATTGATGTCCAGAAAGGGAACATGATTCGTTGTGACTAATCCTCCTTCGGAGTCTCTCAACATTGTTTAGAAATCTCTGTTTAAGGACAAAGCAAATGAAATGACTCTCTCTGAGGGCATGACAATTTCTACACAATATTCCAAACTGCATTTTTAGGATTCTACGAGATAAAATCATATATTTTAAGGCTACTCATATCTACATAATTATTTTAGTTTCCTTTTACAAATTTTTTTTTTGTTGCATAAGATATCATTAAACAAAAATCTTACAAATAAAACTTAACTAACACACAATATATGAAATATGTTTAAGCCCAAACACAAATAGCAAACAAAACCTGTTGTAACATACTTTATGTCTCCAAAGTATGATAAAGAAAATTCTAACAATCTTCTTCTTTGACATTTTTCACGAAACCCTACAACAAATCATTCATACACCCAATAAAAAATAATCTACGAAGAAAGTAGAGTTATTAGGATAAAACCTATAAATCCTAATCATCAAGATTCCCTCTTAGTCGATGCACCATCAAATACCAAAGAATTATAATATAAGCATATCATCATATAATGTTCCATTACCCAAGCATCAACGTAATCCAAGCATCACCATAATAGAGTATGTAGGCAATAGTTAAGGTTACAAGAAAATCAAATGAAAAGAAAAAGTTAACAGTTCACCCTTTATTTGTAGCCTACTTTCCTTTATAAAATAATATAATGAATTCCACAAATTCAAAAGAAAATATGAATTGTTTGGGCCCAAAAATGGGCTCAAATTTGGACTGTTAAAATTATTGGACATGGGTTTGACTTAATAATAAACCATTAAAATCATATTTTGGACCTTAGAATTAAGGTATAAAAAATGGGTTTTAATTTCAACTTTGGTTTAATATAAAATTTAAATGAATCAATAAATTTATTTAAAATTTACTAATTAATTTTTGTTTTCATGAGTTAAAAATTAATTTAAATCGAAATAGAATCTAACCCATTAAAAAATCAATTATTCTTTTAGGAATTAGCGTTAGTCAAAAATCAATTTTAACAATTCACTTTCAATAAAGTCAAAGTCCAAACATCCAAATTTTGAATAAAACAATCCGAACAAAATGGGATGTCTAGGCATACAAAGAGGCTCAACTCTAATAACAGATAGGATAGGTAGGATTATCCTTGTGTACTTATTAAGTTCATTGAGCTCACGTGTTAGTTTTATAAAATGCATAGCTATTGGATTCGTCGAGAACTTTGAGGTTTCAACTTGGAAGCTTCGCATCACCCTTCAAATTGAGCTTGTAATGTATTTATATCAGTTGTCCTTTGTATAAGAACCTTGACATGTACATAAAGGATTAGATTGGAATTGTATTTGTAAATTTTGATTCATAACTTGAATCTCTTTTGGTTTCCTTAATGAAGTTTACTTTGTTATTCATTTCGAACATATATATGTCTTGTATTTTGAGTTTAAATGAGTTTTGAAATTGAGTTATAATGATTTGAAACCCATTGATATGTTTTGGTTATGTTTGGAATGTTTTAGAGTGTTTTCAGATTGATTTCTAGCTCTAGGGGTCTAGGTATTAGGTTCTGGTCTAGTTATTTTGGAATAACTAAGCTAAAGAGCTTAAATGAGCATTCTACAGGAGTTGTATTACATCTCCCCAGAGGTAATGATACAACTACCATAGACTTAGACCACTGCACTCTTTTAGCCTGATTTGGCTTCTAGGGGATCATTTTGGGTCCCAAACAACCCTGATGGCTCTGAACCTTCTATAAATGGTTTTAAATTATTTTTGAACCCCCAACATATATCAATCTTGATTCATTGTGTTAAGCTTGATATTGCCAAGAGGGGGTGAATTGGTGTTTTTAAAAACTTTAAGAAAATATGGCAAACAAGATATACATAAGTATTTATAGTGGTTCGATCCCAATTACCTACCTTCACTACTCTCACTTACCACAAATAAGGCTTTCCCAAATTCACTATATTTGAACTTTTCAAGGACAATGTTTAACCTTTACAAAACACTATTTTTTCACTATGTAAGATAAAGCCATTTCCCTATGGTTTTTGGGTTGCAAACCTTTACTAAGATGGGAAATAAGAATAAAGATTAAAGGCTCCTCTTAAAGGAAGATATTACAATTATATAGCTCACTCAATGACAATATAACATTTGAAAAGAATAAAAGAGATGATTGCTCAAGTGTTTGTTTGCTGAACAAAGAGAAAATCAATGAAAAGATTGGATTTTTGTGCAATTGGCTTTGCAAACTTGTTTCTTGTCTTCAATATGGAGATATTGACCTCTATTTATGCCTTCTAACAACCTTAGGGACGTTGGGAGCCAATTAAAGTCGTTGTTGTAGTTAATTCGAGCACTAATTTCAAACTGCAAACCACTTGTATCACTACAAGTGGGCTTGTGCCAGTAGAAGTCCACTTGTATTGGTAAAAATATAAGGGTTTCAAGGGTTTAGACTTGTGCCTATAGTTGTATCGATAGAAGGTGCAAGGGAACCTAAAAATTGCTCACTAACTTACTTGTATCGGTAGAAGTCCGATGACTTACTTCTACTAGTAAACTCCTTAAAAGTATTGATACAACTGGGGATATATTGGTAGAAGGGCCCTCAAGCATCGATAGAAGTCAGAAAGAATTCTTTGGGTACTCTCTGACTTAGTTTTACCTATACTTCTATACACTTGTATCGGTAGAAGTGTTTCAAAGTTGTAAAATTTGTTTTGAATCAAGTTTTTTTCAAAGGTATTTTACAATTTTGAGTTTCTAAACATTTTGAAAATAGTTTTGAGGGTTTATATAAATTAATTGCAATTTTGACCAAGTGAGAAAATAAATTTTGAGTTTGTTATATCAAAACATTTGAAAAACAAAGGCTAATAATCTCCTTTTTGATAAAACAAAACCATTGAAAAATTTTCTAACTCCCTTTACTCGAACATTTTTTCTAGTAAAGCTTTTTTAAAAAAATTATTCGATGAAGACATTTTATAAAAATTTTGAATTGATTTTCAACTTTAATAATGAAAACATTTTGAGAATTAGTTGATAAACAATCATTTTATGTTTTAAATCATATAGCTCAGTATAAAGATATTTTCACTTCCAAATTTTACTTTTCTTCTCCCTTTTTGTAGTATAAAAAGAAACATACATTTAAAAACTAAGGAGAACAAAAAATGAAAAAAAATAGAAGATGAGAAAATGATACAAAGTAAAATAAAATAAAGCATATAAGCACATGAAAAGTAGAAAGACACGAAGTAGAAACACAAGACAATTAATAAAATAAAAACCAAAACATATTAGCAAATAAAAAGCATCCAAAGTATCATGAGTCAAACATTAAAAACATAGAAAATATCATCTAGAGTAGAAATAAAAGAAAGCAAAAGCAAGCTAAGTAGCAAATATCCCAACCAAACAATTAAGATAGTTTTAAGCCAACAAAACAAACTAGGCATCGAGAGGTGGAAGGAACCGAGAGTCAAGATCCGAGATGCGCTCATTTGAAAGATTGTACCGATCTAATACATGGGCTGCTAATGCATCAAGATGCAAAGACAACCCATGCATCACATCAAGGAAAGTGAGGGTATAAGGGGACAAAGAAGGTGCCAAAGCGAGTATATCCGCTTATTGAGGAGCATATTTTAGTGGCGCCCATGACTAGTGGTGGCTTGTTGAGCTTGATGAGCACGCTCAGGATTGCAAATCCATTCACCGTCACGTTTGATCCAACCAAAACTATAGGCAATCGACATATCGATATAGGAAGTTATGGCTCGGCCAGGATCAACATTAACGTTTAACTTAAGGGCCTAGAAGATATGAGAGAGGAATGTGCCATACATAATAGTTTTGTTGCTAGATATCGAAAGAAGGACAATCTCAAAAATGTTAAGGAAAATGATTTAGGTGAGGTTAAGGCAATGGTTTGTATGAAAGCAATGTCTCATCTAACAATCTGAATTTTGAAATCTGGAATGCTTGTAGGTAGGGCCACTATCCAAGTAAAAATAAGATAGAGGATCCTATCTTGTAAGTCGAGGTCACCTACATAGTTGTTAGGGTAATAAGGTCGTAAGGGAATAAACCATGGTTGTTACTGTCACCCTTATTTGAAATGGAGAGATGTCTCGCAAGGGAAGAAATAAATACCTCAACTTTTTCACCCATGACAAAAGAAGTGATGAAAATGACGATTCAACCATTGAAACCATAGATAAATTTGGCGTTGGAGTAAAAAGCCCTAACGAGGTTTTCATAGAAAACACACCTAGTTTGTAGACAAGGTAACCAACCTCAATCACGAAGTTGATTGAGGTACTTAAACTCAAGTTGATTTGAGACAAAGTTAAGGTATAGTGGACGGGATATTTGGACATTTTGGGTGGCAAAGTATGTATTGAATTTTTCTAGGGTGTTATTTTCTTTGAAAAAATTGGCTAAGGAAGGGGTTGGGATTGTACTAGAGGATTCACCCCTTACACACTTCTTAGCAGGACTTTTAGTAAAGGGGGAGTCATGATTAGACAAAGGGTAAACTATGGGCAAATGAGACGAATAAAAAGTAGGTACCTATAAAAAATAAAGCATATACAAGCAATTTATATCCCCAAAAGCAACAATTTTGATGCAAAAGTGATGATTTTAGAAACTATACAATGGTATTAAAGCGATGTAGAGAGATAGGAAAACCATAATATGTATATATATAATTGAATTGTATATACAATAATATACTTAAATAGTTTATGAAATAATTATATATATACATATAAAGTGTTGCAATAGAGATGTCTACACAAATATATAACTAAATAGATATAAATATATATAAACTAAACAATATATATGTATATGAAAAATATATGTACATATATACATAAGTATATATGGATACAAATAGATAATAAGTAAAAACTAACTATATATGGATTAAAATATGTAGTGATATATAATAGTAAAAATAAAATTTATATAACAATATAAGCCTATTTTCCGCTTTGTTTTTTTTTAATGAAAATCAAAATCAACATACAAAGATGAAAAATTTAGTGCTAGATGGTCAAAATTTTAACAAATATTCACTAAAAACTAACAGATGATTTAAGGAAAAATGAAAAAAATGAAAATGAAAAGTTAGGGTTTACCTTTGAAAATTGGAGAAAAATGAGTGAAAAAGGTGTGTTCTTTTTTATGGAAAATCTGTTGAAAGTGATGGAGAGCACGTGGGAGACAAGAATCTTGAAGCAATTTTGAGTAAAAAATAAAAAATTTGTGGGTTAGAGAAGGTTGGAATCGAACGGTGAAGAGGTGAAAAGAAGGGAAAATTTTTGATTCGTTTTGAGTGTTATGCAGAAAAGTAAAACGTTGCTGGGGTAGATATATGCCCGCAACTATTGATACTTGGGCACTTGTATCGACACAAATGCCTAAGTATCGGTAGAAGTCTCTTTCTACCGATACCACAAGAAGAAATAACCCAAAAGACTAATTTGGCAAACTTCTACATAAACTTCTACTACTTATACCAAAACAAGTTTGCATAAAATGCCAAAAATCAGTCAAAAAGCATAAAAAAACAAGAAAATCTTGTTCTTATTTTTTATTTATGTTTTAGACCATTTAAAAACATAATTAGGAAATTATGGATTTTCAAAACAAGGAGATTGTTTTACATAAACCTCTTCGAAAGGAAAATTTCTTTTTTTCTTCTTCACTTGGACGACGAAAATGAAGAAGGATGATAATTCTCATCTCTCTCCCACTCACTTACTATATAAACTAAGTTTAAGGTTATGATTAAAGGCTTAATTAACTTATGTTTTAACTTTTAAAACATGTTTAATATATAATCTTTCTTAACGAAACTAGGCGGATGTTATCATTATCACCACTATTATATAATAATAATGGTTTAATAACTATTTAGGTCTTTTTCATATTTGCTAATCGGATCCTTATGCACTTTCTAAATTAAAATTTAATAGCGGTTGAACTTTTACAATTTAGTTTATGTACTATAATTAATGATTTTTGGATTTAATTACTTAATTGTTCTTTAATATGTTTTTATACTAACTGCGTAAACCCTTCTACTCATATTTTCAATGACTCGATATACAGAATTGAGTTTTGTAAATCCTTCTAAAACTAGATCTTTACAAACATAATTACAAGTAATGTGATTATCTTTAACATATGATAACTCTCTTGAGTGGTTAGTTTCCTTCTCAACTTGAGTTGGTTCTTGTAGATCATCAATTTTGAATTCTTGAACCATCTCATCTAATGTTTTTTCTTCATGTGATGCTTTGTTAGGATGAACTTGACAAATTTTTACATCATTAAGATCAATAGAATCCTTTCTTCAATGAGAGTTAGATTCATAACAAATCACATGTATAGACTATTCTAGTACAAGGGTTCTCTTGTTGAAAATTTTATAAGCTTTAGAATTTGGGGAATATACAAGAAAAATTCATTCATTGCTGTTGGCATTAAATTTTCCTAAATTTTATTTTTCGTTGTTTAAAACAAAACATTTGCAACCAAAAGGATGAAAATAGTTAATGTTCGGCTTTCTTCCTTTGAAAAGTTCATAAGAAGTTTTCTTTAAAATAACTCTAACCATATATCTATAATAATATAGCAATAAGTGTTTATGGTTTCTGCCTAAAAATATCTTGGTAAGTTGTTTTCTCATAATATAGTCCTAGCCATTCCCTCTAGAATCCTATTCTTCCTCTCAACAACTTCGTTACAAAAATTATGGCTAATAACATGTTCATTACAAAATTTGTCAAAACAAAGATTTTCAAATTCTTTTTCCATGGTCACTTCTTACACTTGAAATTGAATATTGATCTAACACAAATTGTTATGGAAAATTAGAGTCTTTTCGGCACTTAACAAGCTTGTTTCTTAGCTCTTTTATTTTTTTATTACATTTTCAATATTTAGTAGTTTATGTTTAATTTCAATAAAATAAGCATTTTTACGCAGTTATTAGTATTTTAGTTTTTAGTATTTTGACGACCCGTTAGGCTACCTCAGGCCTCGGGTATGACTAATGAGTTATTTGAGTATGTAGGGCATCAGTTTGGGCTTAAGTATGAAAGGAACAATGGTCGTGTCTGACATCAACATTTGGGGTTGTGACACTGAACTTCGAAGCATCAAGGGCTGAAAATAAGATTGATGTCATGACGTAAGCATGAAAAAAGTGATGACTTTAGCGGTCGCATGAACAGAATTTTAAAATTGCAATTTATTTATTATATCATTGGTATTTCAGGAATAAATGATCCTAATGTTACCCTAGGTTTTACCTATATATACACTCTTATAGTCTCATTAGGTGGTTGTGTAACACCCTATACTCAGTCCAGTCATCGAACCCGAGCTATGGAACGCCACATTAGCCACCTATTTGACTGTCCATTAACAACTAACCTAACCTTCAGCACACCACATGTAGAACATAAAATATGCTTAAGTTATCAATGTGCAGCGGAATATCATATGAGAACTCTCATAAAAACTTTAAGTCCAACTAGCACACAAAATAAGGTTTGCATACTTATGGGTTTCACATATATAATAAGTTAACGGTTCACATTTATAGGGAAGTAAAGTATGCACAAATTTAAAACAACTCAAGCTCACGAACTTATTTCGCAGGCTTTAGGGTTCGTAGTGATAGTAACATGCAAGCCTACTTTGCTGGGGTTAACTTATCAACTTTCTTGGAACATATAGAATATAGTGAAAGGAACTAATAGCATGTGAACTTTAAGTTTTTGTAAAAAAATACACTTCACGGAGCATAGTAGTTCATCTATCTAACGTAGGGGTTCGCATCCCTGCATAGCTTGCATATTTAAAGTCTTTTAAGAGAAAAGTTATTTAAATAGGGTAGGTTCGTGAGCTACCTTTACCAACTCCAAAACCCTATATACATGCCGCAAGACAAAAATAACAAATCAAAACCTACCGAGGTAGAAGCTTGATAGCGTGAGCTTTAAAGTTGATACATCTGATTAGTTCCGGATTTCGTTCCTCTTAATCTATAATAGCAAATTTAGCTTATTTAATACTCACATTCATCAAAATAGTCCTTGACTCGAACTTTAGCAAAATTATTATTATTTTACCCTTAAATTTTTGCATATTTACACTATTGCCCCAAAGCTCAGAAATTAAACTGCATCCCTTATTCTTATGTTTTATGACATGCTGAACATCTTTCCCTTCTATGGAAACATCAAATTCCCACTCTAACATTTACTTATGAACATTAGGTATTTTTACCAATTATGTTGTTTTACTCGTTTTCACTTAAAATCACCTAGCAAAAGTTGTTTAACATAATTTAAAGCTTCATATTCTACCATAAAACATCAAAATAAACACATTTCACCTATGGGTATTTTTTCCAAATATGAACCCTAACATGAATTAATGGTAGAATAAGCTAAATTGAGCTACGAGGACTCCAAAAACGTAAAAAAAAATAAAAACGGGGCTTGGATGTACTTAATATGAGCTTGAGAAAGTGAAGAAACCCTAGCTATGGAGTCCCTTGAAGTTTCGGCCCTATGGAAGAAGATGAGCACATTTTTCTATCTTTTTCCCTTTTAATTCTTTTTATTACCAAATGACTAAAATGCCATTAATTAAAACTTTAGTTATTTTTATCTATGCATACCCATTTTTGTCTGTGAAAATCTAATGGTCTAATTACCATTTAAGGACATCTACTTCAATTATGCACTTCAACTAAATCATTTATCATCTAAAACTCATATTTACCCACTTTTGCAATTAAACCTTAATATGCAATTCAGACATGCAATCACTGAAATTTCTTATCGGTATTCTAACACATACATCCAATCAATCAGTAAATCATAAAAACTAATCACAATAAACTTTTCTATTTTAGATTCGTGGTTTTGCAACCACTATTCCGTTTAGGCCCTATTTCGGGATGTTACATTTCTTCCCCCTTTCGGGATTTTCGTCCCCAAAAATCTTACCTGTGAAGAGATTTGGGTATTGTTTTTGCATAGCCTCTTCGGATTCCCATATAGCCTCGTCTACCCCATGCCTATTCCATAATACTTTCACAAGTGCAATACTTTTGTTCCTGAGTTGTTTGGCCTCTCGAGCTAGATCTTTACCAGTTCTTCACCGTAAGCCATGTCTGGCAGAATTTCAACCTCTGTCTGAGAAAGCACATGTGAAGGATCTGAACGATAACCGCGTAACATAGACATATGGAATACATCATGAATCTTCTCTAACTCAGTCGACAAACCTAACCGACAAAGCTCTGTCCGATACAAAGGCGTACGACACTTACGTCCATACAAAGCTTCATAAGGTGCCATCTTCAAACTCGACTGATAACTATTATTATAGGCAAACTCTACCAACGGCAAATATTTCTCCCAACTACCTTGAAATTCTAAAACACAACATTTGATCATCCTCAAGTATCTGAATAACTCTCTCTGACTGACCATCGGTCTAAGGATGAAAAACTGTACTAAAACTCAACTTTGTGCCAAAAGCTTCCTGCAATTTTTTCCAAAATCGCGAAGTAAATCTTGGATCTATATCTGAGATAATCGATAAAATTAATAATCCATACGAACTGGGATAAAATGAGCCAACTTCGTTAGCTTATCAATCATAATCCATACTGCATCTTTCTTTCTCGGTGTCAATGATAACCCTGTCACAAAATCCATGGTAACTCGGTCCCATTTCCACTCAGGAACTAACACAGGCTACAATAAACCTGAAGGTACTTGATGTTCGGCCTTTACCTGCTAACAAATCAAGCATCTAGAAAAAAAATTCTGAAATATCTCTTTTCATTCCTACCCACCAGTACATTTTCTTCAAATCATTATACATCTTTGTACTACCTGGATGAATAGATAAAGAACTGCTATGTGCTTCCTGTAAAATCTTTCGAATAAGCTCATCATTCTTTGGTACACATATCTGATTTTTGAACATCAAACAACCATCAGAACCGATCTAAAAATTAGACTCAACACCTGACTCGCACTGAGCTTTTTTAAGGTACAATTCACTATCATCTTTCTGATCTTTACAGATTTCTTCAAGAAACATCAGTTTAGCTCTCAACTCAGCTAAAATAGAACCGTCATCTGATAAAGCCAAACTAGTACTCAAAGCTCTCCATGTAAATAAAACTTTCTACTCAAGGCATCAGCAACAACATTTGCCTTACCCGTGTGATAGTCAATCACTAGCTCATAATCTTTAATTAACTCTAACCATCTTCTTTGCCTCAAGTTCAAATCTTTCTGGGTCATCAAGTATTTCAAACTTTTATGGTCAGTGAATATTCGACACTTCTCACCGTACAAGTGATGTCTCCAGATCTTCAACGCAAATACAATGGCAGCTAGCTCTAAATCGTGCGTCGGGTAGTTTTTCTCATGTGGTTTTAACTGTCTGGAAGCATATGCTATTACTTTACCTTCCTGTATAAGTACAGAACCCAATCCATTCAAGGATGCATCACTGTAAATCACAAATTCATTACCCGATTCTGGCTTTACTAAAACAGGAGCTTCAGTCAACAATGTCTTTAACTTGTCAAAACTCTGCTAACACTTCTCAGACCATTCAAACTTCACATCTTTCTGCAACAACCTTGTCAACGGGGTAGCTATCATGGAAAATCTCTCTACAAATCGTCTGTAATAACCAGCTAATCCAAGAAAACTTCTAACCTCTGACACATTTCTGGGTGGTTTCCACTCAACAATTGCTGAAATTTTACTCGGATCAACTTTAATACCATCACCTGAGACAATGTGTCCAAGGAATCTGACTTTTCGAAGCTAGAACTCACTTTTGCTAAACTTGGCATACAACTGATTATCTCTCAAAATATGTAAAACTTGTCTCAAATGTTTGGCATGTTCAATCTCATTAGGAGAATAAATCAGAATATTATCAATAAACACAACTACAAACTTATCCAAGTACGGTCGAAAGATTCGGTTCATTAAATCCATGAATATGGCAGGATCATTAGTCAAGCCAAATGGCATCACAAGAAATTCTTAGTGACCATACCTCGTCCGGAAAGTAATATTCGAAACATCTGACTCTTTAACCCGCAACTAATAGTAACCGGATCTCAAATCTATCTTAGAAAACACAGTGGCTCCCTTCAATTGGTCAAACAGATCATCAATTCTAGGCAGTGGATATTTATTCTTTATTGTTACTTTGTTAAGCTGCCGATAATCTAAACACAACCTCACCAAACCGTCTTTCTTTCTCACAAAAAGCATTGGTGCGCCCCACAAAGAACAATTAGGCCTTGCAAAACCTTTATCAGTTAACTCCTGCAACTGAGCTTTCAATTCTTTCAATTCCAACGGGGCCATTATATAAGGAGCAATAGAAATGGGAGTGGTACCTGGAACCAACTCAATACCAAACTCAACTTCTCTAATAGGAGGCAAACCTGACAATTCTTCTGGAAACACATCGGAAAACTCACAAACTACTGGCACTGATTCAATTTTCAACTCTAGATCTTTAGTATTCAATACAAAAGTAAGATAAGCTTTATACCTTTTTCTCAAACATTTCTGAATAGACATAACATAAATCATGGCAAGAGAACTATCTGACTCATCTGAATTAACCCGGATAATGTCACTAGTTTTACATTTCAACTCAATGTATTTCTTTCCGCAATTCACTATCACATCATGGGCAGTCAACCAATCCATACCAAGAATCATATCAAACTTATCAAATGGCAATAGCATAAGATCGGCCAGAAAACAGTGACCTCTAATCATTAAAGGGCAAGTTTTACATATTTTGTCTACTAATACATACTGGCCTAATGGATTCGATACTTTAATCACAAATTCGGTAGAGTCTTTGGGCATGTTCATACTAGCCATCAATCTCATGCAAACATAGGAATGGGTCGAACTCGGATCAATCAAAGTAATAACACTAGTATCATAGAGAGAAAATGTACCCGTAATCACATCGGGGGAGGATGCCTCTTCGCGAGCGCGAATAGCATAAGTCCTTGCAGGTGCTCTAACATCTGGTCTAGCTGCTGAGTTTCTGGACGTACCCCTATTACTTACTCTAACTCCCAAATTCCTCTGCGGTCTGCCTCTATTGGGAGCATTTCCCGATCTTGCACTTGGTATTACTTCTCTTTTAATTGTTTTGAGACAATCCTGAATAAAATGATCTAGTGCTCCACATCTAAAACAAGCATTTTCATTTTCTCGGCACTCACCGAGATGACGTCTACCACATTAAGCACACTCTGGTCTAGGTGGTCGAGTACTACCCACACTTGCGACTGTAGTAGTCTGAGCTCTTAAACCCACAAATCTTCTACCTCTGTTTCGGCTAGGATACCCAGCTGAAAAATTCGATCCAATAGAGAACACTTTGGGCCTCTTGGATGTAGACTAAAATGATCTGCTCATCTGCCTTTTCTTTATGTCTTGAACCTCAATTTCAGCTTTGCCCTTTTCTTTTTCTTTTAACAACTCCTTTACCTTACAGGCTCTTTCAACTAGAACAACAAACTCTTTTATCTTTAGAATGCCAACTGACAGTCGGATATCATTATTGAGCCCATCCTCAAATCTTTTGCACATGATAGCCTCTGTAGACACACACTCTCGAGCATAGTTGCTGAGTCTAACAAATTCACATTCATACTCGGTTACAGTTGTAACACCCCCTAACCTATGTTCATCGCCGGATTGGGGTTATGAGGCATTACCGAACATAGCACAGTTCAAAATAGACATTTATTTGAATTCAATCACAAAGCAAACTTGTATATATATATTTGGATCACATAGTCAACCCAAAATTCAAATTATACTTTTTATTCTAGTAAAAAAAATTATTATAAATGAAGTCACTATTCAAATGGTCACACTCAACTACAAGAGACGAATATAAACATGTTAATTCATATGTTTAGTGAATATTTATTTTCATTCATCTAAATTATAACACAAGCATTTAACATTGCATAGTTTCAAACCAACAACAATGTCGTTACATAATTAACAAATTATAACAAACTCATCCAATATATATAAGTATATATATAACATAACCGTATGTAAGTAAGTTTAATGTACCAAACATAACTAGTTCATTATGTACATATTAAACACTTATTAGCCTATTAATAGCTTATGCATGTGTATACTCCAAAATGACCCATTTCCGAGCATCCATAATTCATTATCGCTACAAAACCAATTAAGACATGTTTGGTCAATATAACATTCGAACCATAGCAAATTTATGTATTTATAACATTCCAAAACGTATACTTTCAAGCCTTTTAAAACCGACCCAATGTATCCAAATAGCATGTTTGACATGCAACATAACCAAACCATATAGATATAGTCATTTATACACATCTCATATCCAAAATACACAAGCACATTATAACCAAATTATTTGTTCATAAACATATTTCATTATTTGCCATTTAACAACCGCACCTTTATAGTCAATACATACAAATGCATCATAAGCTTATAGATACATGTTATAATCATATTAATATAAACACCAAAATCGAATCTTATGGTCACTTACATCTTCAAATCAAATGTGCCTCAATTACACTTCATATTTAAATAATATTACCAATTACCTAATTATCACATAACATAATCTTAATTTAACTAACATTCAAAGATAAACATCATTACCAAAACACATAAATAAATATCACCTTTTATTCAACTCATATTTCAAGACTTTAATACCTAGCATAAACCAAACTTATCACATACATGAACTTGAATAATTCATTCGAAAACAAGCTCAAATCATTTGTCTATATATATATCAATCACCATAGCAAAACATACTAAGCTTATCCGACATATATATATAAATCTATCAAATTACACACTTAAACTATGAAACATAATACCTAACATGAACTCATATCATAGCCAAAATGCATAATCACAAACATTATTTTAATCCAATTCATCAAAAGCATTAAGACCAAACTTAACCTTTTGTCTATATGCCATAACCAAATCCATATAATACCAAAACCAAACATATCACACATATATATAACATAATTATAAGCTCTATTTTTTACCATTAAGACCCTATGCATCGAAACCAAACTCAAACAAAGGAGGTAAGCCATTTTCGCATGGCTATATTATATACATGTCCAAAATCAGACCAAAATACATATTAGCCTATACATGCCATAGGTTCGAAATAAAACTTTTAAAAGTGCCGAAACTAGACGACAGTGTGAATGACTTCACTGACGATCCCCGAGCACGTAACAACCTCCAAAATCTAAAAAAAATAATAACAAATAAATGTACAAAATAAGCTAACTTACCTTAGTAAGCCTAAAGGAAATATATATATATATATAACATATAATTTCATAAGCAATTTATCAAGGTCGAATATACACATATCTAAACATTACTAATACATTCACAAATTTCAAATCATTTTTTGTTATGGCTAATCGTTTATACACGAGCTTCCAATCATATACCTATAATTAACATAAGGCTGAACATACCTTTCATATACACACATATACTTATAATAGCATTATGTATTATTTTTGTTATATATCAAACAAACTTACTTACCTAATTATCAAATAGGTAATTAAACATCACATACCTGGTCATTTTAACTCATTAATCACATTCGATACCACATCGGCATAAAGCCTGTGAGGTATAAAGCTTATTAAAATAAACTGGCATAAAGCCTTCTAGACACAAAGCCAAATATGATACACCGGCACGAAGCCTACTAGGCATAAAGCCTGATATGGTACACCGACATGAAGCCTGCTAGGCATAAAGCCTGATATGGTACATCGGCATGAAGCCTGCTATAATTCACCGGCATAAAGCCTGCAAGGTACAGAGCCCAAATATCACTGATACAAAGTCGGTCTTACACATAATTCATATATAGGAAATCCTAATTATTCTTTAAGGTTCATACTAAGCTTTTCAAATGTCGTATCTCAGTTAAATCGAACTTGTACCCAAATCTCACAAGCATTTATACATTCGGCTATTAATATGAAAATTCATACAACTAAATTCAGCATATAAAATTCATATACACTCTAATTTAACGAAGTTTATTTGCTTATAGACTTACCTCAGACGATGAAAATCGAAACAAGATGATTAATCAACGACTTTGGTTTTTCTCTGATCCAACTCCGATTTCTTTGGTTCTTGATCTAAATGTATTCAAAATAAACTAATTTAAATATAATTTTATTCAATTTAGTCCAAAAATACATAAATGGGAAAATTACCATTTTGCCCCTGACATTTTACACTTTATACATTTTAGTCCAAATTTCACCAAACACAAAATACGCAAAATCTCACGACAACATAGGTAGGCCGAATCTTTCTTGTATTCATACAAGTCCATGCATTTCATTTATTTCACATTTTAGTCCTCAATTTATTATTTTTTCAATTTAACCCTAATTACTCAAAATCATCAAAAATTTCAATACAAAACATAAATATCCAAAACATATATTTCATAATTAATCATAAAACATCACAAAACACAATTATTCATCAATTTCATAACTCAAAATATTCATCAAAATCAAAAATTCTAGCATGGGTTGGATAGTACTCGAAGCAACGATCTTAAAAACATAAAAATTATCAAAAATCGAGCTAGAAACCACCTTGAATCAAGCTCAACAATGGTCGAATGCCCTAGCTTTGTTTCTTTATTTTATTTTTAATGGTATTTAGTCAAAAATAATAAAAGATGAACATGGCTTTATTTTTTTTATGTTTTATTATATTATAACTTAAAGTTTATTTTACATATATAACCTTAATAAAATAAAATAAAAACTATATAATATATGGCTAATACCGTCCAACCAACATGAAAATGGGTTGTTTGCAACTTAAAGGCTTCTATTTAAAAAGAAAATAGCAATTAGGCCCTTTTGTTAAAAAAATATCAAATTTTCATTTTACGCGATTAAGCCATTTTCATCGAATCAGCATCCAAACGATAAAATTTTTAAACGAAATTATCACACAAGCAAATTCACACATTCTAAACACATGAAATAATATTTGACTATTTTTTGACTCAGATTCATGGTCTGAAAACCACCATTCCGATTAGGGTCTAAATCGGGCTGTCACAACAGTTATCTTACCCTGCTTTAACTCAAGGAACTCTTTTCTCTTCTGGTCGATAAATCTCTGACTGATATACTTTTTACGGAACTCCTCCAGAAAGAAATCCCAAGTAACTCTCTCGCTCGGTACAACTGACACAGGAGTCTTCCACCAATGATAGGCCGAATCTCTAAGGAGTGAGACAACACACTTCATGCATTCCTCAGGTGTACAAGATAACTCATCAAAGACTCTGATAGTATTCTCGAGCCAAAACTCTGCTCTCTCTACATCATCATCTTTAGTAACCCAAAACTCTTCAGCCCCTTGTTTTCTAATATTATCAACTGGTGGTCTTTCTCTTATAACTGTACCTGTGAGGGGGTAGAGGTCTAGTAGCCGGATTCGTACGAACGAACTCAGCAAACCATTCATTCATAGCTTGGAAGAAGGCTTCTCAAGCCCTTCCTCCCTAGCTAACTGTAACAGGTCTTTCACTACTATCTGGTGGCACCGTCCCTTCTGTGGGAGCGGACGCATTACTTTCTACATCATCAGCACCAGCTCGTTCGGGATCCATAACTATAAAAGAAAAACATTTTAAAATCGTCAAGAGTCGTCACACAATCAAAATACAAGTATGGCATGTATAGCTAGACTCTTATTCATACTGGATATTCTAAGAACCAACTAAATTCTCGCTCTGATACCAATAAATGTAACACTCCTTACTCGAGACCGTTGCCAGAGTTAAGCACGAGGCATTACCTGACTTAACTTACTAATTCGAAGCATAAAAATTTGCTTTTAAAATTAATCCGCTCACTTTCAATCAATATGTCCCCAAATAGGACCCTTGAGACCCTAAAACTTACAAAAAAAATAGCTCGAGTCCAAACCGGGAACATTAAAAATTTTCCGAACACTTAAACAAATCAAAATAATTCATTTCACTATTCACAATAATATTGTCCACTAGCGTAACATTCACTAATTTAAATATAACTCAAGTTAAAAAACTCAAAATTTAGATACATAAATTTTCCCTGAAACTAGACATATATATCATCTTACCATAAAATTTTCAGAATTTTTGGTTTAGCCAATTAGTACAGTTTATTCTTTAAAGTCTCCCCTGTTTCACTACTCGATAGTTCTGACCCCTCTTCACTAAAAATAAGTTATCTCATTTTACGTATTTCATATGGTGCTTTTTCTTGTTTCTATTGAAAATATACTCGCTAAGGAATCTAGAAATATAAATTATAACTCATAATTCTTTCTGTACAATTTTTAATGATTTCTTAAAGTTAGAACAGGGGACTTCAAAAACCATTCTGACTTTATCTCACTAAAATTCAAATATTACAAAATATAAAATTCCTTTGTCTACACTGTTTCTTTCATATGAAAATAGACTCAATAATATTTAATTCTTTATCTCATTCACTCTCTAATTCCATTTCTACTATTATTGGTGATTTTCACAATCAAGTCAATGCTCTTGTCCAAAAGCTGCTCCATTGCAAATTTTTACTATTTTATAATTTCTTTGTATTAACTATCATTTAGGCATACATAACACCAAAACATGTTCTTAAATAGCCATTTCAATAGCTAATACTTATCGAGTATTTACATATTATTCATTAGCCATATCATAAGGATACACACACAAAATCACTAAGTTCTTATACATGCCATAACTTAAAATGTTTCGAACCACAAAATACCGAGTTGGTCTGTTGATAGTGTGAAACGATCTTTGACGCCCTTATGATCCCTGAATTGGCTTGGCGATACTATAAAAAAGAAGAAAAATAAATGGAGTAAGCGTAAAGCTTAGTAAGTTTACAAGCAAATAAATAACAACATTTATCATAAATAATTATACTCATAAATCATCATCAAGTATCATGGTATTTGGTTCTTTTTTACTTACTCTCTTACTTTTTTACTTACTTGATTACTTAAATAACTCATGATTATAACTTCTCCTCCCTTGCTGAAATTTCTTTCTCAACTGATAACTGAAATATCTTAACTCTTATAACTCACCTGAATCTATTTATTAGTCTATTTACTAGCTCGTTGAACCACATGGAATACTAAGGATACTCGGGTCTCCTGTCTGATAATAACATGCCAAAGCCATGTCCCAGACATGGTCTTACATGGGATGTTTCCTGCACTGCCAACGCCATATCCCAGAAATGGTCTTATATGGGAGTTCTCATATCGGTGCCCATGCCATGTCCCAGACATGGTCTTATGGGGGACCTCTCATCTCGATGCCAATGCTATGTCCCATACATGGTCTTACATGAGACCTTTAATAACCTCAATAATGTCAATCACATGTCCCAGACATGGTCTTACATGGGATCTCATCCCCCTAATGTCATGACATTTGTATCCGATACATTCCTAATGTTTCAACAGGACTTTTTAACACTGATTCTTTATCATCTCATACTTGAGTCAAAATTAAATAATTTCATGAAATAAGTACATAATTGTTGGAAAATAACAAAATTAATAATAATTATTGAATATTGCATTTATTTACCATAAGCTTACCTCGGTACAAAATACGATCAAATCTAGCAACTTAGTCCTCAACCTTTTTATTTCCCCAGTCTAACTCCGGATTTCATTCCTCTTGATCTATAATAGCAAATTTAGCTTATTTCATACTCACATTCATCAAAACAGTCCTTGACTCGAACTTTAGCAAAATTATGGTTTTGCCCCTAAACTTTTGCATATTTACTTTTACCCCAAAACTCGAAAATTAAACTTCATCCATTATTCTATGTTTTATGACATGATGAACATCTCTCTAACATTTACTTATAAAAATTAGGTATTTTTACCGATTATGTCGTTTTACTCGTTTTCACTTAAAATCGCCTAGAAAAAGTTGTTTAACATAAGTTAAAGCTTCATATTCAACCGTAAAACATCAAAGTAAACACATTTCACCTATGGGTATTTTTTCAAATATGAACCTTAACATGAATTAATGGCAGAATAAGCTAAATTAAGCTACGAGGACTCCAAAAATGTAAAAAAAAAATTAAAAACGGGGCTTGGATGCACTTTCTATGAGCTTGAGAAAGTGAAGAAACCCTAACTATGAAGTCCCTTGAAGTTTTGGCCCTATGGAAGAAGATGAGCACATTTTGCCATCTTTTTCCCTTTTAATTCTTTTTATTACCAAATGACTAAAATGCCCTTCATTAAAACTTTAGTTATTTTTATCTATGCATACCCATTTTTGTCCATGAAAATCTAATGGTCTAATCACCATTTAAGGACCTCTACTACAATTATGCATTCAATTAAATCCTTTATCATCTAAAACTCATATTTACTCACTTTTGCAATTAAATCCTAATATGCAATTCAGACATGCAATCAGTGAAATTTCTTATCGGTATTCTAACACATGCATCCAATCAATCGGTAAATCATAAAAATTAATCACAATAAACTTTTCTATCTCAGATTCATGTTTTTGAAACCACTGTTCCGTTTAGGCCCTATTTCTGGATGTTACAGCTAGTGGCATGTCAATCGTATCCTAATCATTTACTGCGTTCAAATGGGCATTTAACATATTTCATAACATTTATAATTCAAAGGCACTTCCAAAATATCAATACACCTACTGTAAATCAATTAGGTTCTTTTCAAAAACATATATAACTCATGTTTCGAATATGTTCATCACTTTACCAATAAATCTTACTCACATTTCACCTAATTGTAACAAATAACAATCTCAAACCAATATTAACATTTCAACCAAAATTTAATTAACAAAGTCATGAAAACACCAAACAAAAATATATACATATATCCATACTATGAACTTACCAATTAATTCGGCTAATGGTTGACTCGTAGGGACTAATCTATAATTTTCCCTTTTCCCCGGTTATCCTCCGTGCAGTTCAATTATTGATATATATAATAGTTAAACTCAATTTATCAATTTCAAAAACATTATCATACTTATTTTTATACACATGACTTATAATATTCATTTTACAAATTTTTACTAAACTTTTACACTTCGCTCAATTTAGTTTCTAAAACCGAAACTATTAAAATCTTCACATTTGAGCCCCAATACACAAAATCAATTCTTAATACATCCATAATTATCCTTTAAACGCTTAAAAATTACAAAATTTACATGCTAAAATTTACTTATTTTCATACTAGTCCCTAGACTCAAAACTAACAAAAATTCCTTTACAAAATTGTCCTTATTAATAACCAAGCTTCTAAATATTTCATTTAATCTCATGAACACCAAAAATTCATTAATGGCAAGTCCCTAAACCTTTAGCATTTTTACAAAATAACCTTCGGTTAGCTAGATTAAGCTACGACGATCTCAAAACATAAAAATCATGAAAAATGGAATAAAAATGCACTTACATGCAAGAGCTTTGTTTGGCTGAACTCAAAGCTTCAACAATGGAGAAGTTTGGTTTTGTTTTTTGGTGGAACCAAATAAGGAAGATGATAGCCAAATTTTTTTATGTTTTTACTCAATTATATTTGTTTTAACTTTAAATTAATCTATAAAATGTATAAAACACACCTACTAACCGTCCCACTTAATAAAAATTGTATATTTTCTTTATAAAACCTCCCACATTTACTAAATAATAAGTCATTGAACCAATAAAATTCAATAGTCATTAAGTTTTTCGCCTTTTATGATTTATTCATTTTCTTTAGTTAATTATTAAATCGCTACAATTACCGAATCAAGACTCAATTAAACTCTATAATGAACTCATAAATATTATAAAATAATATTTTTTGACTTGATAATAAAAAATCAAGGTTCCTAAACCACCATTTCTAGTACCACTGAAAGACAGGATGTTACATTCATACCTTGATTGAAGTTTTCTATCTCTAGCTTCAACTTTATCTCACCAAACCACAAACCCCTGGGTATTGAACGAAAATGGTGATGGTGGAAGAAGAAGGTTTTTTTCTAGTAAGATTTAATGGAGGAAACTTGGATTTTTCAATGGGTTTTATCTAGAAGTGAAAAGGAGAAGAAATAGCCATGTGAGGAGAGGTTCTTCTCATCTATTGTTACTGTAGAATTTGGGGATGAAAGGGTGAGAAAATCATTTTATTATTAGGTGACCATTTCATACATATGGAATAATTCATTCATGTTTTCTTATTCACATATTCACTTAATTATTAGGGGACCAATTCATTGTGTCATTCATTTTATTTAACCATTTATCTCATATAGTTCCACTTATCCAAAAATCAAAATGTTCTTCAATTCTTATCACGTACTTCATTATTTTAATAATTCCATATCTCATACTATCTTTCTCCATGATTTATTCTTATCACATTTCCATATGTTTTCAAACAAAATCTTCGACATTTTAATTTTCAAAGTGTATTACCAATTTCATTTTTTCAAATTCAACACAAAATCACCAATGCTATCATTTCTTTCCAAGTTTCACAACACTCTAACACATGTATATTCACATTCTAATACTTCATTAGAGCGATTTATTATATCAAATAACAAATCATATAATTGTTGTAAATCCATTGATAAATGGATGTCCATAACCCCAAAAAATTATCCTATTGTAACCCCTAAAAGATGAATATCCATAACCCCTAAATTCATTATCTTGTAACCCATAAATCATTTATAGGGTACCTCAATATTGATCCTTAATGCTTTGTAACTTACGGTTTTTGAAGCCTTATAAATAGAGTGTATGTACAAGCTTATTGGATGCCAATATAAAAGTTGAATCATTCTTTCATCTTCTGTTCTTCTCTCTTGTTCATTCTATATTTCTTTTAAGTTTTATAAGATGTTATCAATAAGAGCTTCTACAAGTTTATAGTGAAGTTCACGTCATTGCGACTATATATAACTTGCCCGTAAAGCTTCCGTTGAATTATATACTGTATATCGTATTTTCATCATTATTTTAATTTGTTCATCATATTTTTATAAAAGAGAAATATTCAAAGCAAACAAATCAATTTTTTTCTTTTCTAAACTATTTTGGTTTATTCACCATTTTTTAAAGGTTACTAAAATAAATTTCATTATTTCAATTTGTTTTAAGTTATTATTTTGACTATTTCTCTCTATGCCAATATTTGACATACATATTATTATTTCATAAATTTGGTATAAATAATTGGATTGTTTTACTATTAAGAATGTTTATTATCATGATATTGCTCAAAGTGATAATTTCTTTTATCGACGATCAAAATTACCCTCTATGGTTTCCAAGATCATAGACAATAAGGTGCAAAGTTTTTATAGGAAGTTTTTTATTTAATATTTTATATCTTGCTATTTTTTAGCTAATTCATGATCAATTATAATTGTTTTTATTAACTTATTTTATTTTTATGATCTTAGATGGATGATGAAAGATTTAATATCGATATGGATTTTGATTCATTGCTTTGACATTGGAGTGTCTTAGTATCATATAAGTTATTTTGAAATAAAAGTTTTCTATTGATAAATTTTGAATTTGCTTAGTTTTTGATAAAATCGTCAAGATTCAATTGAACAAGAAAGTTGCTATTAGAACTTTCATAGAAGAAAACAAATTGAGGTAAATTTCACTCATCACATTACGTGCTTATATGTACTTGTATAATTTTGTTCATAAAAGTTTGTTTTTCTTAATATATGCTATTTGATAATTAATTGGTAATTATATCTGAATGGTGATAGACTAATTTTAATGTTATAAATTGATAGATTTTAAATCACGATTCATAATATTATCGGTCATTTTATTAATCAATGCCTAAGGTTCATCATAATATGCGACCTTGCATCGGCTTTCATCATCATTAAACTAGTTGTTTTATATGTTTATTTGATGGTTTCAATTTATATATATAAGTTTTATAAATTCTAGACATTATATGTTTTTGGAATTTGATATTGTTTAAAATTATCTTTATCAACAATGATTAAAGTTATTACATATATTAATAAAATCAAGATTCTTTCACACCAAACAATCAAATATTATTTCACATCAAACATGTTTGTTTAAATTCATTTTAATGACAAATTTTGAGGAATGTCTAAATTGATTTTTGGGTTGATTCTAATATAGAATCTCAAGTATGTTGTTGTCAATTTTAATTCTTGAATTATTTTGGTTTGAAACATTTTATAAACTTAAAATGAGAATTACTATATTAATTTGGTCATTGATATTTCTATGGACATTGTTTGTATTAACTGTTGTTATTTGATAAGAAGCATTAAAAAAGGGTTGTGTGGTTTGATTTTGTAAATGCCTTGTATTTTTTCTACTATACAACCCTAACAAACTTGTTACTTTTGTAGAGATGTTAAAGTAGTTCATACCATTTATATTATTTCATATGTTAATTATTTAGAAAAATGGTATGAACAATTATAAATGGAAAGGTTTTAATGAACATGAAATGTATTATTTTGAAGTAATTTCATGCATGTCTACAATGGTTTATGAAATTTTTGCTAGCACTAGAATTATATATGTTTGATATTTTGGATGTTAGTTTTATCTATACATTTTATTTACAATAAACTCCATGCATGACTTGACTATTTCTTTCTAGTTAATTAAAGATGCAAAACTCTTGTGAAAAGGTTTTTAAAGTATTCTGAATTGATCTTATGCCTTCTTATGGCTAAGCAAAATAATGAGTTATTCGTTCTACTGGTTCTGCTCCATCCCCCGAAGTGAATTTAGCAATACATAACAATTATAAAAATGGAACCTATTGTTATTATTGACAAATAGATAATAAAAAAAAAAAGATAGATGATTTGAAATGTTGCTACATGTTCATTCTTAGAACATAATGATCAATGATTTATACTAATTAATCATTCCTTGAATTGGATGATATCTATATAATCTTATTGGTAAAGAATATGATATACGCTTACAAAGTAAAATGAATGACAATAAAATTATCAATTGTCAAAATTTATATTGACATTATTAGTACAACTGAAAAGCATGTTAAAGTAAACCGAAGTTTACTAATACAAATACATTTACTACTTGGCGTGACTAGTTAGACCATCTTGGATCATATATGATGCAAAAATTAATTGAGAATTCATATGGACATTCATTAAAGAACTAAAGTTTCTTTAATTTAAAGAATTCTCATGTGTTTCTTGTTTTCAATGATAATTGATTATTATAAACTCACTAGCTAAAGTTGAGATTTAATGTCTTAACTTTCTAAAATGAATATGGGCTCATTCATCCACCATGTGGGTCGTTTTGATATTATATGATTTTGGTGGATGCATCTACAAAATTATCACATATTTTATGAACTCTCAACCTATCATTTGCGAGATTGCTTATTTAAATGATTAATTTCAAATTAAGCAATTAAAACAATTCATCTTGCTAATGCTGGTGAATTTATGTCTCAAACTTTCAATAATTATTGTATGTTAATTGGGATAAAAGTTGAACATCCTATAGCCCATGTTCACACATAAAACGATTTAGTTGAATTGTTTATCAAACGCCTCCAACTAATAGCTAAACCATTACTTTTGAGAACAAAGCTTCCTATTTCAACATAAGATTGTGTTGATTTACATGTTGTACGCATCAAACCAATAAATTATAAATACTCTCATTACAATTGGCTTTTGATCAGGATCTAAATATTTCTCATCTTAAAATTTTTGGATGTGCGATATATGTTTCAATTGCTCCACCAAAACGCACAAAGATGGACCCTCAAAGGAGGTTGAGAATATATGTTGGTTATCAATCTCCTTCTATAATTAATTATGTTGAACCATTAATTAGAGATTTATTTACTACACAATTTGTTGATTGTCACTTTGATGAAACAACATTCTCAACATTGGGGAGAGAGAATAAAAAGTTGGATGAATAAAGTACTTGAAATGAATTATCATTGTCTAAGATCCTCATACTAAACAATGTGAACTAGAAGTTTAGCAAACAATTCATTTTACAAATCAACTACCAGATTCATTTACTGACCTAAAGAAAATTACAAAATCTCACATACCAACTGAAAATGCTCCAACATGAATTGATGTCACAATAGGGCAAATTGTTAGTACAAAAGAAAGTAATTCACTCTTGAAGCGTGAAAGACTAGTCGGTTCCAAAAATAAAAATCCTCGTAAAAGGAAATAAGCAAACATTCAAAATGGTCATATAGTGGAAGCGGGGGTTCCTAAAGAGACCCATGACATAACAAATTATAAACCTCAAAAAGAGATTCAGGTACCTAAAAGTGAAAATGAAAATGGTGAAAATGAAAATGATGAAAATAAAGAGATCTCAATAAATCATGTCAATACCAGAAAAGATAGAATTGGAAAATTATAGTTGTCGACAATAATTCTGCTTATAATATTGCTATTGAAATAGAAAAAGAAAATAAGATTGGGGTTCCTGAAGAGACCCATGACATAACAAATTATCAACCTCATGAAGAGATTCAGGTACCTAAAAGTGAAAATGAAAATGGTGAAAATGAAAATGATGAAAATAAAGAGATCTCAATAAATTATATCAATACCAAAAAAAGATGGAATCGAAAAAATATAGTTGTCGATAACAATTCTGCTTATAATGTTTCTATTGAAATAGAAAAAGAAAATGAGGATCCTAAGGCTAAATCTTTTGAGGAATGTAAAAAATAAAAAAGATTGGTCAAAATAGAAAGACGCAATTCAAGCAGAATTGAATTTTCTAAACATGAGGTTTTTGGACATATAGTCCAAGCACTTAAAGATGTAAATCTGGTAGGATATAAATGGATATTTATAGGAAAATGAAATGATAAAAACGAATTCATAAAATATAAAACTCAACTTGTAGCACAAGGGTTTTCTTAAAAGCCCAACATTAATTAGAAAGAGACATACTCTCATGTGGTGGATGCAATCACATTTAGATATTTTATTAGTCTAGAAGATTGATGTTGTTACAACCTATTTGTATGGCTCAATTAATAGTGAAATTTATATTAAAATCCTAAAGGATTTAAAATCCTAGAAGGATATAAAGTTCCCGAAAAAATTGCTCAACAAAAAATGATTCAATTTTTATATAAGTCTTTGTAAACTTTGGAATAGAATTAAACATGTATTCGGATATCTCATAAGGACCATTGATATGAGATTATTTCATTCAAATGATTCAAAATCTCTATTAGTTGACTATGCTGATGTTGGATTTTTATTGAATCCACACAAAGGTCAATCTCAAATAGGATATTTATTTACATGTAGAGGTACTGCTATATCATCTCGTTCAATAAAGCAGACGTTAATTGTCGCCTCTTCAAATTATACAAAAATAATTGCAATGCATGAGGCAAGTCGAGAATGTGTTTGGCTAAGGTTATTGACCTCACATATCCTGAAGATATGTAATTTGCCTATACAGGAAAATATGCCAACTATCTTATACGAAAATAATACAGCATGTATAGTTCAATTGAAGGGTGATTACATCAAAGGCATTGCCAACCATAACGTTTGAAAGACTCGTATACAAGATTTAATGCGTTGACTCAAAGATGTAATGTGATGTTTCCATTAGGGGGAATATAAAACATGCTATACTATTTTCCTTTAACCAAGGTATTGTCCCATTGGGTTTTCTTGGTAAAGGTTTTTAATGAGGCAGCTTGTAATAGGAGATTGTGCACTCTTTTCCTTCATTAGGTTTTTATCCCACAGGGTTTTTCCTAATAAGGTTTTAACGAGACATATTTTCATTGATGGACATCCAATGGGGAGTGTTGTAAATCCATTAGTAAATGGATGTCCATAACCCCCCCTCAATTTATCCTATTGTAACCCCTAAAAGATGAATGTCCATAACCCCTAAATTCATTATCTTGTAACCCCTAAATCATTTATAGGGTACCCTAATATTGGTCCTTATTGCTTTGTAACTTATGGTTTTTGAAGCCCTATAAATAGAGGGCATGTACAAACTTATTGGATGCCAATGTGAAAGTTGAATCATCCTTTTATCTTTTGTTCTTCTCTCTTGTTCATTCTATATTTCTTTTAAGTTTTATAAGAATAATCACACTAGTAAGGGAAGTTAGCAAACCCAAAAGTACTTGGATGAACTTAATCCCAAAACTAAGCTTTCTAGCATGAATTCTCCTTCACACTAACTTGGAAGTCCAGATTTTCATCATTTCCTCATTTTTCTCATAGAGCAAAAATATAACAATATATTAGTATACAAGGCTTTTAAAGCTTTCTCAAGACAAATACATCAAATATCCAAGGTAGGAATGAAGAACAATAATGTCTTACCTTATTTGAAGCTTTCTCTCTCTAGCTTCAACTTTCTCTCATTAAGCTTAGATGAAGATGATGATAGTAGAAATGAGTTTAGGAGGTGATCATCTAAGTGATTTTAGTGAGAAATTCAAGTGGGGTGAAAGAATTTGTAGTTGATTTGAAGAAAAAAGAAAAGAAAAAGAAAAGAGAATTTCTCTCATGGTGAAGAGAGGGGGTCGGCTGGTAGAGGAGCTAAAAGAGATGGATTTATCTCTTTTTCCAATTTCAAAACACTTGCAGCACGTTTGGTTGGAATGAATGGCTATTCCATTCCCTCCTTATTCTTTAATGAACAGTAAAACACTAGTTTGGTTAACTGAATGAGCCATTCCACGGAATGTCATTCCTTGTTTATTCAACAATTTTACTGAATCCATATTCGGTGGTTAAGGGTAGGAATAGACAATTTAGCCACACAAGTAATAGCAATTTTTTTATTTCCAATTATGTCCATAATTTTTTTACTATTCTTCTTCTTCATCAATTTTGTGTCAAATTGAATTTAACAATAATACAGACGATCTCTAGTGGTTCCAAGAATAATATGGTTAGATTTTTTTTACTGGAAAAAAAAAAGAAAAATCTCAAAATTTGCATCAACAACTTAAAAAAAAAAAAGAGCATTTCTATCTCAATTTTGGGTTAAGCTATTATATAGAGATTTAAATATCCAAAATTAGGAAGGAGGATGACCAAAATGGATAAGGAACCCACAATCTATTCTTGTAGATCTATGATTTCTTTTAGAAATTTCACAAAAAATAAATTAGAAAATATGAAAGAAAGATTTCAAGGGGCATTTTGATGAATCTTCAAAAAAATCCTAGGTCAGAACATTTTGATGTCACCCGTAATAACTTTCTCTTTTTCTATCAAAAATACCTCCTTCCCAAATCAAACTTGCATGCATTGTTGAGGGAAGTTTCTAATTTCTAGAGAATTTTCAAAAAAGACAAATTCAGAACTTCCATCCAAAACACACAAAGCATGAAAAACTTCAAGAAAGGTAGATCTGAAAATTTTGGAATTGTAGAATCAGATAATGTAGAAACAAAAACTTAAAAGAAAACTTTATCTATAATATAAATGATGAACAATAATTCTAAAAAGAACTTTAAAAAAAGCTTTAAGAAATGGTGGATTTCTAGAAAGCTTAAAGAAAGCTCAAGAAACAGTGGTTTTCTCATTTCTGGAAAGCTTCAAGAAATGGTGGTTTTCTAGAAAAATGAGCAGTAATTTTGGCCTATTCATCCAGATATGATGAACAGTGGTTAATATAATTTTATTAGAAATTATTTAATTTAATTTAAAATATATTTTATATAAATACTTTTATTATATATTAATAATATAAATAAAATATTCTTTATTTTAAGAGTAAAGTTGTGATTTATGTTTCTATTCAACCAAACTATGTAAATATGTAATATTTGGATTTTATTTCATTCCATTACAGTCCTATTACAACTTTATTCTATTAAGAATGTTATTAAATCGTATATTATTTTATTAAATTATTTATTATTATTTTAATAAAATATATTTAACAATAAATTTATTAAAATTTAATAACAAAAACAATAATTATCTACCTAAAATAATTCTGCTAATGGTACTTTTTGGTCATTTAAGTATTTTTCCTTATACTATTACAACATTTATTCTATTGAACCAAACAAAAGAATGTTATTACAGCTCTATTCCATTCCATGCAACCAAACAATTGAATTGCTGATTACAGCTCTATTCCATTGCAGTGAACCAAACGTACCCTTAAAATAAGACCAAGTCAAATGGTCAAAGTCTAAGTTAAAGCCAACATGTTGACCACGTTTAATCTTCAACTTCTAATAAAACCCAATAGCTCAAATTGATCCCTATTTTATAATATCTCATAAAAATAATATTTCCAACACTAATTTTGTACAAAAAAGACCAAAACCACACTTATACCCACGAGTTCCACGGTGAAAATAGAAAACTTTCAATTTGGTCTATATACTTTCCAATTTAGTTCAAGAGTGATTTTCATTATAATAATTCTTATTCCAAATCATTCTCATGCAAAATGATCTTTAATAACTCATATTTTTGCATCGCATTTAGCCCTCTGACTTTTTAAAAATTTACAATTTAGTCATTTTTCCACTTTTTCGCAATTACAGTTTGCTAAATTGATTTTCATCTCCAATATCACTTTAATTCCTTAAAAAAAAGTTTGCATCTAGATCATATCCATATTTCCTCGGAAAATCCTTGTGTTCCATCCTAGAACAGTACCATAAGTTGTATCAAAAATTTTGGGGTATTTTTTTCTATAATTTCCTCTAGCTTTATAACATAAAACAGGAGAGTTTAAATGGTGGATTCAATAATTAACCAAGCTAGATTACCATTAATCGAACTAATCGAATATTTAAAATGCTTAACTAAATCGAACTAAGTTCGGTTCATTTAATCGATTTTCGATTAATCGAACTAAAATAATAGTGTTAAGTATTTTAATTTTTGAGTTTTTATTAGTTGTTAGACCATTGTTTTACTTAAACTGTTAATATTTTTTTTCTTTGGCCTACCACTGTATACAATTTGAATTTAAACTTTCTGTGTTCATTAGACTTATATATGAATAATATATAAAATATTTATCATTAGTAATTTTGATTAAGTGATTAATTCAACTAACTAATTACTTTCAAATAAAATTAATCAATAATTAAAACTTCAAAATCCTTTATCTGCTCCCTAATTGAACAAACTTCAATGGTCAATCGATTAATTGAATTAATTTGGTTCAATCGGTTTATTCATTATTATTCTATTTGTAGATTAAGAAAATGTTCATAAACGAGTTTAGGATGACGCTAACAGCTTTAGATTGCACTAAAATGGTAACAAAATAATAGATTATGACATGTGAATGAAAATAATTATTTTAAATTTATAAAAAGTATAAATATTAAATATTTCTTTAGTTGAGATGATAAGATTGAGAGAGTAGAATTTATGATATTTTAGGTTGGAATATGTGTACATATTTTCTAGATTTTATATAAAATATAAAAATACCATTAAAATAATATTTTACCCTCTGTAAAAATAAGAGTTAGTAAATTCATATAGATAATGATATAAGAGTTAATTGTATTATACATCCCCAAACTATGATCTTTACTTTAAACTAGTCTCTAAATTTTAAATTATTTTAATTGCATCCTCAAACTATAAATGTTATATTAATCGTGTCCTTCCATTATTGAAATCGTCAATTTAACCATTAAATGACATATAAAATATTATACGACAATTTAAAATGAAAATTTTAAAGAAAATTAAATAGTTGTACTTGTTGCATAACTTTTAATTAAATACTAATAAAAAGTAAACAAAAAAAAAAGAAAGAGAGAGAGAGAGTGAATGATAGTTTTTGTAAAAGCCTCGAAAACCTCAAAACCATATTTTTACAACATTCATTTCCACAATATTAATTTTTCTTTAAAAATTTTTCATTTTAAATTATGTCACATAAAATTTGACGTCTCTTTTAATGGTTAAATTAACGATTTTAATAAAGGAATGGCCTTATTGATATAACATTGCAATGGCGAAGCCAAGGGGTTGGCATGGGCCCCAACACACCCTAAAATGGAAAAAATTTCATTTATGCCCATTTATAATTTATAAAATTTTAAATTAGTAATGGTAAAGTTGCACTTTGGCCCCCAAAAATGATAAAAAAATTGAATTAATACTTTAAAAATTATAAAGATATAAGGTATTAAAATGGTGAAATTGTATTTTTACTATCGTAAAAATAAACAATTTAATTTCGCCCCCCGCCCCCAAAAAAGATTATGGCTTCACCCTGGTAACATTGATAGTTTGAGGATGTAATTAGAATATTTTAACGTTCGATGATCAATTTAAAATAAGTCATAATTTGGGGACGTTTGATGTAATTAACTCATAACTATATCCGAAAAGTTTTCACTAATTATCCATAAAAGAAACATCTTTCTCTATTGCTAAAGAGACAAAATAGAAAAACAGGCTTAACACAATTATTGAAACTAAAGCCCATAGATCTGCCCATTTAAACAAAAAGGTATACGTGTACCAAGCAACCAACTAGATCGCGCCACGTTTACCAATTTGCGTGAGCAAACCAATCAGGACGAAGTCCCTGGCCCTTAATTTAACGTAGGATGAATTTAATCAGCAGCATATATAGCCCCTTATAACGACAGCCCGGGACATTTTCGCGAAGCGAGGAATAACCCCCCCCCCCCCCAACACACCCAAAGAAAAATCGTCGCCGTAAAAGAAAGAGAAGAATTTCGCCTGAAATTTCATTCGCTTTCTCGACCGGCTACCTCTTCTCTCCCACATCATGGTAATCTTTTGATTTCCTCTTTTCTTTCTTTCTTTCTTTCTTTTCTTTTTTTTTTTTTGCATATTATATGAATCGATCTGAGCTATGTTTTCTTACGCTTCAATTTATCTTTTTCGAATTAAACCGGTTGCAGACTTATATAGATTGTAGATCTCAATTTAGCATATTTATGTCCTCAATAATTTAATCATGTGCTTGTTCGAAATTTTTTTGAATGAATTAGGTAGACGGACCTTGAATCAGCCCTTTTAGTACTATTCATCATTTTATTCTCAATATTGAGCATTTGTGAATTTTGTTTCTTTTCTTATCAAATTTCGAGTTATAAAAAAAGTGGGAAAAGTAAGAACACCAGTGTTTTTTCCTCCAGTATAAATGCTAAATCCATCACCATGATCGAAAATATGTATAAACTATTTCTTTTTTTAAATCTAAATTTAAATGGGATCCCTCTGATCTGGTTTGTGCAGACAACATCAAGGCGCCTTGCAGACAGGAAAGTGTTGAAGTTCGAAAAGAACATAACAAAGAGAGGAGCTGTTCCTGAAACAAGCACAAAAAAGGGGAAGGATTATCCTGTTGGCCCTATGTTGCTTGGGTTCTTCGTTTTCGTTGTCATTGGATCATGTAAGATTCCTGGCTGCTTATCTTTTCACCATTATATGTCCTTGGATATTTAGCATTGACTTTTGTTGTACCAAATACAATACATGATTTTGCTACCGATATGTTCAGCACGTTCTCATAATGTGTGTTGTTTCACCGGTGAATATTCTAATTTTGTTCGGTATGGACCTTATTAGCATGATATTTGGGAACTCGAATTTTAAGAGATGAATTTAGTTTTCTAAAATGGTGTTAGTTGTGTGATAAAACACATAAATATCATGACCTTGCAGCACTGACTTAAATCTTGTTTTTTTTTCATCATCTGTTTCAGCTCTCTTCCAGATTATCAGGACAGCGACCAGTGGAAGCATGGCATAAGGCTGCATATAGCCCGTGTTAAAAAAAATGCAGAAGAGACTTGTTATGTTCTTTTTCTATAAGTTTTGTAGCGAACTGATGATATAATATGTTTACTAGATATGCGTTGTAACTCATGTTGTGAAGATTTCAAAAATTGAATAAGACCTCCCTTTCGTGTCTTTTTCTATTTTATATCCTTCTTTTTGCATGTTTCTTTTGTGAATAAATAATTTATGAACTGGGCCAAAAGCATGCCTCCCGTGATGTTAAAACACAATAGATACACGTGGTTGTTTAATGTTGGCACTATTCATGGTTTGAAGTTTTCACAGTAATAGATTGTTTGATTCACGCCTCATGTGAAAAATGAAAGGGTGGATGCATAGAACCTTTCAATAAGATTGTGCTTTTTTAACTCTCTCAAAATGGAATCTATTCCAAACAGATATGCCATGGTTCCTTACTTCGACAGCGTACAAATGCTTAAATTTGATATTTTTAGATGTTTTTTCAAACTTATTGTCGATACTAAGTAGCAGTCAAAATTTTGTATCCATTTTTCATGGTATTATGCATGGATCAGATATTTCATAGCAAATTTTTCAGAAAAAAATTGTCTTCCACAAAGGAATCTGATAAGTGGGATTTTGAGTAAGTATTTATATAATTTTCTTTTGATTGAAGAAATGATTCATCGAAATAATGAATCACCATTGAAATTGGCCTAAGCTGGGGAATCACTAATATATGATGCAAAATGGATCTCGTTCTATCATTGATAAGAGAAATATTTATGAAAAATACAAATCGGAATTTGAAGAAGATGAAGGAGAAGGAGTACTTGACCCACAACAAATAGAGGAGGATTTATTCAATCACATAGTTTGGGCTCCTAAGATTTGGTGCCATTGGGGTTTTCTATTTGATTGTATTGAAAGGCCCAATGAATTGGGATTTCCCTATTGGGCCAAGTCATTTCGAGGCAAGCGGATCATTTGTGATGAAAAGAATGAGCTTCAAGAGAATGATTCAACATTCTTGCATGGAGGAACCATGCACTACCAAGCACAAGATAGATCTTCCAAAGAACATTCATGATTAGGGTGACAGCTTTAATTATTACAGTAAGGTTGATCATTTAGTTAACGTTAAAGGTATTTGAAATTTCATTTCTAATGACACCTTTTTAATTAGGGATAGTAATCAAGGCCATTATTCCATGTATTTGATAGTGAAAAACAAATTTTTGAGCTTAACAATGATCATTCTTTTTTGAGTGAACTAGAAAGTTTTTTTTTATATAGTTATCGCAATTCTACTTATAATATCGTAGTTATTTTGGCCGATTGATCTTCTAATATTCTAGTTTCAACAATTCTAGTTTCAACAATTCTAGTTCTTTACATTTCTTCTTAACTGCTTGGCGTGTAGTAGGTATCTGGTTCACTGCTTTAGGTATTAGAACTATGGCTTTCAACCTAAATGGTTTCAATTTTAACCAATCCATATTTGATAGTCAAGGTTGTGTAATTAATACCTAAGCTGATATTATTAATCGTGCTATCCTTGGTATGGAAGTTATGCATGAACGTAATGCTCATAACTTCCCTCTTGACTTAGCTGTTATTAAAACTCCATCTACAAATGGATAAGACTTTGATTTTAGTGTATACAAATTTTTGAAAATAAAGTAATAATAACCAATATTGTTGGACAGAAAAAAAGAAAAGAAATATTAAACATATATTGTATTGTGTCATTCAATTGAGTGATTCCTTTGTTTCTTCTAACCTTGAAAGTATCGATAGATACTATCGAAGGGTAGATACTATGAATTAATTAATTGAAATTGAGTTTATTTTTCAAAATAATTATCGAAAAAAGTGATCTATTTGTTGTCATTTATACAACCAAAATATTATGATCATGATCATTAAGAATTCAACGGGACCCTTCCTCGAGAACTAAACAAAGAAAGAAAAGGTGGGCCCTATTGAGCTCTTACACTTTCATGCCAATAACTTAGTTCGTTCCATTATTCCATATTACAAGGATGAACCCAATTCAGAATATGAACCATAAAAGAAAATGCCTATTAAATCGATAACAGGAATACCAATTACCGTACCCATTATACAAAGAGGAACCTCCAATGGTATTGACCAATTATCCTGTTTCCCTCTGCATTTCATCAAGTGGTCATGCTAAAAACATAAACAGTCATTGATGATTATGAAATACAATCCTTCCAAATGGGATAAGAGAATTCCTACTATTATTTAGAATTCTACTACTATTTTTTTCTTAATTGAAGAAATAATTGGAAAATAAAATAGTAAGTACAAAAATGAGTAATAGCCCCTAATAGAGACCGGTACGATTCAATTCAACATTTTATTCGTTCGGGTTGATTGTGTCATAACTCTATAATTAATCCAAATTAGATTTATCATTGGATGAATTGTAATCCAATAAAATTCTTTTAGGACTCCTTTTCACAAATGAATTTAGTAATTTGAAATTTTGTAAAGATGAATAAGAAGGTTTATATAAAAGGAATGTTGTAAATATTCGAAACAAACTATACTCATTAAAAAGTTGCTTTTTAAAAATTTATAGAAATCCTCAAAATCATTTGAATTTTGATGTAAAAGATATATAAATGAAGTTAATAATTTTGATAATATATCCATATACATTCCTTCTTGATTAAAAGGAATTGCTATAGCTCCAACAAATAAACTAAATAGAAGCAATATAATAATAGGAAATAGCATAGTTATCTGATTCACGAGGATAAGAAAAAGCCTTCTTGTAGCCAAAACTTGTAACAATAATAAGAGTTTCCTTTTTTTTCCCACTAATTGTATATGACTGCTCGTTGTTATTGATTGTTAATGTTAATAAAGGAAATAAACGAAACTTTCTGTTAATTATTTTTTATTTTTCTTTACCCCATAGTTCTATTTAATAGAAAGGGCTATTTTTTTGCCACTATATTTTTTAAAATGGACATATAAATGTCCTTCAAAAGTACGTAAATATATCTGAAACACATAAAATATTGTTAATCCAACGATGGACCAAGCTGTTATTGCAAAAACCGATGAATACAACTAACTGTCACTAAGAATTTCATCTTTGGATAAAAACAAGCAAGGGGTGGAATACCACAAAAACAAAATGTACCTACTAAAAAAGTATTTTGTGTAATGGGCACGTGCTTTCTTAAACCGCTCATAAAAACCATATTCTGGTTTTTCTCTGGAGAAATCCAACAATAGCTTCCATAGAATGAATAATCGATCCAGATGCTAAAAACAACAATGATTTCGAATAAGCACGAGTAATCAAATGAAATATAGTGGCTCAATAAGACCCCATACCTAGAGCTAACATCATATAGCCCAACTGGGGCATTGTAGAATAGGCCAAACCCCTCTTAATATCTTTTTGGGCGGGCTAAACTAGCTCCTAATAATACTATTATTATACCTATTAAAGATATTAGATTCATTATGTAAGGTATAACTATTAAAACTATTAAAAGAGGAAGAATGCGGGCTACAAGAAAAATTCCCGCAACTACCATAGTGGCAACATGTATAAGAGCTGAAATAGGAGTAGGCCTCTCCATGGCATCAAGTAACAATACATGAAGAGGAAATTGCACAGATTTAGCAACTGCGTCGACAAATAATAAAGAGGCACATAAAGTAACAAATAAAAAATGAATCTCATTAATATAAATCAAGTTATTAAATATTTCAAACAAATCTTGAAATTCGAAACTTCTCGTTATCCAATAAAAACCTAAGATTCCTAATAATAAACCAAAATCACCTATGTAACTAGTTACAAATGCTTTTTGACAAGCGTTTACCGTAACGAGTTGTGTGAACCAAAAACCTATTAATAGATAAGAACACATTCCAATTAATTCCCCAAAAATATAAATTTGTATCAAATTCGAACTAGGAACTAATCCCAACATTGAAGTATTGAACAAACTCATATAAGCAGAAAATATCAAATATCCTTAATCATGAGACATAATTGTCACTATAAATAAGAACAAAAATTCTAACAGAAGTGATTAATATTGATATAATAAAGGTAAGTGAATCAATAAAGTAACCAAACTAAAAAAAATCATACCATACATATTGATAGATAGAACTTCCAATTATTTGCTGAATAGACATATCGACTGAAAAAAACCATAATTATACTTAAAAATAAAATATTGAGAAAAACCCACATACGAAGTTTTATCTTGCCGTCAGAAAAAATAGGGAGTCCCAAGAAACCATATATGTATTTTGAAAGGAAAACTCAAACAAGTATGCATGCAATTTGTGTACGGCGGAGCCGCCCAACTAGCAACCAGCTCACGCCATTGCTCCACGAGAACACCACAGGATGCCAGACCCTCCCCTCAACGAGAACACTGGATGGTATCCGACCAGGAGTCCTAGAGCTGTCACCTCTAGATCCACTCAAAACCACCACAAAGCTACTAGAGGTTTATTTTCCAGAGAGGGATTTGGAAGGAAGAAAGGGGGAGAAAAGTGGAGAAGGGGGAGGGTCGGCCAGCAAAACAGCCGGCTGCCTCGGGGAAAGCAAGGTTTTAGACTTTGAAGGCTAAACGGCACTGCGATAGACCCAAACTTTCTTTTAGCCACTCAATTCTCTCTGTAACTATTATATAAATTCAGCATGATTAAAAACAGTTTAACGGATTCACTTACACAAGCCTCCTCCGAAACTAAACTTGTTCATCCACATGTTTGTACAAAAAGAAAAGAAAGAACATGGCCAATCTTGTTTACTCCATTAAAACAACAGAAAATCCGACTGAAGAGGAACTAGCAGCAAAGGCTTGTTAGCAGCTAAGCAATAAACAGCGTCAGACTCAGAAAAATAGGAAACAACCTTCTTTGACATGCCATTGCTGCCCGAAACAGAAAGAAGGGGGATTGAAATTAAGCAGTAGCAGTCAGGCAAGGGTGAAAGGCAGTGCCACATGCTATCCACTGTCGCTTTCTACCCCGTGGTAGAACACATCCAGGAACCTTCATCCACTCCCTGCTCATCACATTGTATGTAACTAGTCGGTTCATTTGTCGTGATCTCAACGACAACATGAACAAACCTTTGTTGCCCAAGCAACTCATTCTAACGTGCTTCCCGTAAAACTCTAAGCACCATATGTTTGGCATTCTGTCCACCTCCTTCCACAAGAGCGTCATCTTCTGCAGCTCCCATATGCAAACGCAAGTGGCGGCATTTTTTGTCAGCAATCCCACAAGCATGATCCTGCCCTCACACTCAGCAAGTGTGTGGTCACTCAGATGTATTGGGGCTGGGATTATAAATTGCTTCCATACCCCAGAAACCATGTTGTAGGACACAATCCCTTCAGGGTCTGACTGCATGAAGTAAAGTGTGCTATCAATGGAAATTGCTTGTGACCGAAAGTTCAGTGATAGTGGCAGCTTAATGTTAGAGGGCATGCTTCCGGGTCGGCTCCATGAATTCTTCACCGAGTCATAAACTTCATACTCTCCATCACACCCCACCCACAGGATCTTGTAGCCTTCATCGGTTGAATTTCCATTCAGAGTCATTCCCACAGCAACACGCGACCACACTTTAACTGACCTTGCTGGCAACTCTTTAAATGACTGAGTCAAAGGGTTGCAGACATAAAAGTTCCTATGACCAATATCAAGAAAGCAAACTAGACCACCTACAGAAGCAACTGGCAGAGCAATCATCTTTGCTGGAAGAAAAGAGATTGTTGGGTGGTGCCATTTCTTGGTTGAAGGGTCATACATGGCTCCAACATTCATATTTTCATGAGTAATGGTATAAAACCAGGGATTGGCTTGTGGGATTTCAGCACAATGATGAGAGAAACTTTGTGATTCCAGCAAGGAATTCCATTTACGACAAACAGAGCGAAAGCGGAAAAATGTGGCAATAGGGAGTCTAGCAATAACAGCTTCAAAAAGGTCTTCAGGGAATTCTTTCCAAATTTCTTGATCCATAACCTCTGATGCAGGGGTACTTCCAGGTAATTTCCCTCGGTTCCGCTCCTTTCGTGATCTCTTGCTTGGTGGAGGCTTGAAAGGTTCCAACATCTTACAGTTTCCAGATTTCCCTGCAGCCATTACAAGACTGTAGTAATCCTCAGCAGAAGTCTCATTGATATTCGGAAAACACCACCTGCATGAATGCTAACAAGTTATCATGTTTGCAACTTTCTAATTAAACTAGAAATAACCTGAATGATTAGTAGATAACTATCAATGAAATTAGATCATTCAGATTAAATACGTTGAAGTTTAAAACACAAGTGCCAGTAACAACATTGAGTGCATCCAAATTAACATGGTACAGATCAAGAGTTATTGTGATCTGTTTAATTCAGGCAGGCCTAAAGAGACAGTTGATAAACTTTTCTCACCATCTCATCAATCAATAGTTGCAGAAAACAAAACTATTTACCAGTTTTCCCTTTAGCTAATAAGTTTTTATATAAAATTAAATTAGAACTGAAAAGGAGATCTCAGATTATCTTTATCCAAGGATAGTGGTCGTGTAATTAACATTGGCACTCACCAGAGAAAGAAAAGAAAAAAGAGACTGTCCAGCAACATTTACAAAAAAAAATTTCAGGAGAATTAAGTCTGGACTGCAGTGGTGAATTGATCGAAAAACCAACAATCCTAGAAAATTTCTTCAGATGAAATAAGAAAACTAATTATAGTAGAATAGTCAGCATAAAATTTGAAACTGTGACTACGGTTTCTATGCCCTTTACTTGCAAGTGAACCATTCTCTCAGGCAGCAACTGAGACAAAACTACCAGCTCCTAATCAAATTTACAAAAAAGGCAAATGTAAAACATTCTTACATTACCCACAACTCCACACAAAGACACACAAGAAAAAACGAAAGTCGCCAAAGAACATTGTATCTGAGGAGCAGCATAAATCAATAGACTAATGCTAGAGATTATAACCAATATTTGTAGGTGATCGTGCAAGTAACTAACAACCAAATTTACAAAAAAGACAAATGTAAAATATCTTTCTATCACCCACAAATCCACACACAAAAAGTAAGTTGCCAAAGAAACCTTTTGCCTGCAGAGCAACATGTTTCATAGCTAACCCATAGAAAAATGCTACAGATTATAACCAGACATCTTAGGGGGTCATGCATGTAACCAGCAATCCAACAGATTTTCAATATTGACATCATCTTTAAACTTCAAACCAACCTGTGACCTGATTTCAGTTAATGCCCTATGCAGTTGGCCTTAGCAAGATAAGGACCTTTCTGGTGATAAAAATAAACCTAAGCCCAAGCAGAACTGTTATGCCACAAGAACTTGTATGCTCCAGCCATGACAGTACAGGTTTCCAAACACATGCACCTTATGCAGCAACATCTTCATAATAATGCAAATGCACCTTACAATTTTCCTTACTGGCCTTTGCCAAATATTTTCATTAAAAAGGAATCTCAAATGGAACTTAGCAAGATAGATGTTGACCACCTAACTTCTTTGTTAGAAAAGCTTAATCACAAAACAAGTACTGGGGTAATAAAGAAATCATCTTTTTTAAATGTTATTTTCCATGAAACAGATAGAAGCTAACATTCACCTATTTTTCATGATTTAATATGAAAGAAGATATGTGAAAGTTTTATATCGATCTTGACCAACTTCTCGAATTGCCTGATCACTAATATTGGACCATGTGGATACAAGGTACCTATGGTAGTTATAGAGTATACTAATTTTTCATTATTAACAGTTGAAAGAAGATATACTTGAAAAATACCAGATACTCACTCTTAGTCCTTAGAAGGTCAGGAATATAATACCTGATTAGTCTAGAGCAATTTCTAATAATTAATCTTGGTATAAATTTGGACCAAAACATCAAGGGACAGAATACAAGGTCAAGACCTTCAACTCAATTGCATCAGAATAATGAACATAATGTTCATACTACACAACCCAATTTGTAATAATTGCATAAAGAGTGGTCAAACAATATAGAGATGTACAACTGGACCACGAAAAAGCCCTCTACAAAATTAGGTATACATGATTCTCACAATTCATTGGGATTGTTTTCACCAGTAAGTCTGTACTTTTTAGTCATTTTTATGGATCCAGAATATGTGCAACAGGATGTTTAAGGTATCGTTTGAACAGAGTAAACTCAAACCATTGCACAGCCAAAGACCTCTATTCATCCAGCTATACCAACAGTATGTTGACAGCAATATCAACTAAATGCACTAATAATAGAAACTTTCAACCATACGCTCTGTTACATTGCCATGAATGCTTTTGCATAAAGAATACCCTGTAAAAGAAGACTGAGAGAGAGAGAGACCTATGATGAAATATCAACAAGGGGATTGACAAATGAGCAAAGGCAAGCAGAGCATCATAAATTAACCAGAGAGCTAGGCCACTCAACATTCATTCATACAATCTTTAAGGAGAACTTCCAAGAGTAGTACAACAACTCTTTGTTACTCGAAACACCCAGGACGCTGTTGAATTAACTAGTAAATTAACTTTCTATTTTCCTTTGCGTATAGGAACGTAAAGGAAAATTGAAAGGAGCTGATTAGTCAGTGGACTAAAAATTAATCAAGAATTATAGGTTTAAATTCATGTTCTAAGGAAATCATATAGTAAACAGATACAAATGAGATTCCATCTTCATAGTCAATTATAATCATGCTAATCAACTAAGAATAAAGATATTCAAGCATCAATTATCAAAAGGCAATCGCCAACAAGTTCAAAATTGACCATCACAATATGTAAAACTTTAAAAAAAAAAAAACCCAGCAGCATGAACCCTTAATAAAGATGAGAGGAGGGTTTTGGGGGAGGGGACAAAGCAAACTGAAAATCGAAAAAGGGAAAGGAAAACAAAGGCAAAAAGGGGTAAAAAAAGAAACTACGTGATTGGAATACGATGAAAGATAAATGCTGAAAACTAAAATTTTGAATGAACTTACTATTTTCGTCCAAAAGAGGTATAAAATAGTTTAATAATGTAAAATTCAAATGCAGTAAACATGCGAAATCCCCTGAAAATAAAAATTAACAAAACGGCAGTGGCATAACAGAAAATAAACAAAAATCTAAACAACGAGAAATGCAAGGAAGAGAAATTAACATTACCGGATAAACAAAGGTAATCTACCATTAATCCACCTCATTACACCCCCCCCCCAAAAAAAATGAAAAAGAAATACAGAATCCGAGATGAATAAATCTGACAAGAATTCAAAATAAGCACATAAAAAAATGTGAGGCGAGAGAAGAAAAACAGAAAATTGAAGAGATCTATGTAAAGAGAGAAGGAAAGGAAAAGAACCTGCGGTGGTGGTCGTAGAAAGGATGGGGCAGTTGGTGGAGGTGAAGAAGGTGAAAAGGAGATGACGGAGGAAGCGGCGGAGGAGGAGAGCCGTAGAGATGCAAGAGGTCTTGAAGCTGACCGATGAGCTGCCTAAGCATGGCCAGCCCTTCCATGCCCCAATAACCCCTCCCCTACTCCAACACCACCAACAAAAAATGCTGCTCTCTTTCTCCCTTTGTTGTGAGTTAGCCAGTCATCTATTTACACGTCAGTTGGCCCATTATTACGATAATTTCTTGTAATAATTCTGACCCGCACGCAACTTTGTCATTGTAATGAATGATCCCACTTGATTTTCACTCCAATATGTATGTATGTATGCATCTACCTTCTTTTCCACTTTTCTCCTTTCTTTTCATTTTTGCCCTTTCCTCCTCCCCTGTATATAAAAAATTTGAATTAAATAATATAATTTTCTTTTAACTTTTTGAGTAATAAAGGTATATTCATAAGAATTTACTAGCATTGAAGTGAAAAGAAAAAGCCAAGAGATTTTAGACATTGGGCCTACAATCATTTTAGTATCCACCATACCCATCCACACTTATTTTTTCCAATTTAAGTTTTATTTTGATTATATTTTAAGTATGATTTGATTATTTCGGTGCATTTAAATTTATCGATACTTTATTTTTAATCTTAAATTAATATCAAGTAATTTAAGTTTCATTTAATTATATTTTAGGCATAATTTGATTATTTCGATACATTTAAGTTCATTTAATTAAATACCGATTTGTATTGATGCGTATAAATTTATACTAGTTGATACAATTTTTAATATTTTTACCTTAATATAAATACATTTAAAAATAATATAATAATTTAATTAAAATTTGAAACTTAGGCCTTATTTTGATAATCAATTGAAAATATTAAATCAATTAAAATAAATATTTTTAGTGATTTAGCTTTTTAAGTACATTTGAGAATCAATAATAATAAATCAAATAATAGAAATTTTCAATTAAACTAGAAAGATATTTTTTTAATAGGCCTTTTAGGCCGTTTTTTTAAATTAAAAAAATAAGTCGTTTTTAGAGGATGTGTTTTCCAACGATCATTTTCCCAACAACTTTTTAAAAGTTGGCAATGATAAAAAATTTTAAGGGCCAATGGTAATTTTTTTTCCTATAAATGCCAAGCCATTTATTTTTTTCACTCAAATTCAACTCTCTCTATTCTCTCTAAACTCTCAACTCTCTCAATTTTCCCAATTTTCTCAAGTTTTGTTCTAAATTTTCCAATACGCTTGTTTAAAAATACTATATTTTTATTTAATTTTTCATATATTATTCGTTTCAATTAAATTTTCATGAATAGCAAGCTTTCTGATTCGTTTTGACGACAAGCACATTTCGCTGCTCAAGCGATAATGGTAAGACAAAATTTTAAATTTTTTTTCAATTAAGTTAAATTTAAAGTTTTTATTTTTTTAAATATTTTAAATTAATTTATTTTTTTGATATAAATAGGCGGATGATCGTGTTTTGGAGGGGTTCATACATAACTTGTCAAAGAGCTTTGACATCAAAATTTGTAGTTACTTGCAAGACATAGAATTCTTGCATGCGTCTCGTATGCTCAGGGGCTGCAAACTCGATCCTACACTCATTAGTGCATTGGTGGAAAAATGGAGGCCTGAGACACACTTTCCATTTTTCATGTTGCAAGTGTACAATCGCACTCGAGGGCATAGCTTTACAACTTGGTTTACCGGTGGATGGGTCAGTCGTCATGGGGTCAGTGGTTGTTCCAGTAAATAGGACATTTGCGAGGCATTTTGAGGGAAGGTGCTGAACAAGTTTCAAGGTGGTCGAATAGATATGAAGTGGTTCGAAACCAATTTCAAATATCTTTTTAAGGATGTGCCTCACGTTGTCAAAGAATAATATGCATGAACATTCATCTTAAGGTTAATTAGGGGTATTCTAATGCCCAGTAAGTCTCAAAATTTGGTACACATAAGGTGGCTACTACACCTAGTCGACTTCAAAGAATGCGTACAACTGAGTTAAGGATCAGCTGTGTTAGCCACATTGTACCGAGAGTTGTGTCAAGCGACGGAATCAGATAAGATGTCAATTAGTGGTTGTTTGCTCCTACTGCAGTCATGGGTCTAGTGGCCGTTACCATTTTTACGTCCTTGAGTGAACAACCCATATAAGTTCCCATTAGTGACAAGATAAAAAACATTTGATAATAAAAATGTAGTTTGTATAGTAAATGATGATTATTTATTATATGTTTGAATTAGCATGTCGCTTGAATAGGTGGAACCATGGGCCGAGAGTTACATGAGACTACCAGAGTAGCTCGAAGATATCTGGTTGCTATTAGATCAATGCTCGAAAGTTGAGGTTAGTTACTTATTTTTTTCAAACCTATAATAATTATGCAATAATTTTTAAATTAAAATTTCGTATATAACAAAATTTACAATTGTGAACTGCAGTTTGAATGGATACCATATGTTGATCCGGATATCATAGAATGCATCTCGCTAAAATTTTTGGCCATTCGAAGTATGTAGGATGCGAATGTGTCATTGATAATGTACGCGACGGTAGAGATGCACGAATCAGACTGAGTGATATGGAAGTTCGAGTAGAGGCAAAAAATTTCATTGGCATCGCGAGACATGGAAGCACTGCACAAGTTGGACCTGTAGGGGAAGATCAATGAGAACTGATGAGATTACCATAAATAGTACATCAACATTTGGGATCATAGGATGAAATTCTTACCCATTTGCAAACTTTTTTTCTCATCAGACACGACGAATGCCCTAGCAGTATAGGTCCGAATGAGGTGCCGCAACGGGTTCGTCCCCAGCTCTGACCCAACAAGTGCCACTAATGTCTATGTTATATCACGGTCAGTTCACTTCACTTATTCTTGTTCATTTCACTAACCCCGTGTGTTTTTCACAAGCACCACACTTTGCACCACTACAACACCTTACATCTACACTAGAGGTGCTCATGGTAAGGCGGCCCTACCTACCGATATAATAAATTTATTTATTTTTAAAATTTTTTTAATTTTAAAATATTTTTAAAATACTTTTTTATTATTTTTAATTTTAAAATATTTTAAAATATTTTTAAATTTTAAAATAAATTTTGGTATTTATTAAAAAATGGGTAAGTAAGTTTTCTCAGCTTATGATTTTTTCCAGTAGGGCCTGGAAAAGTTTCGCCTATATTTGGTCGGGTCGGGCCGGGTCAAATTTTATGGGCCACCGAACCCGGTCCCATTTACCATGAGCACCTCTAATCTACACCTCTCGTAGGTGTATTTTTCAAGGCACCTCTATCCCTAGCATTCTATGCCCCATGTTGACGTCAATGCCGGCGCATGTACCATCATCAATGGTGACACTGATGCCACCATCAATGTCGTCATCGATGCTAGTATCGATGCTCGAGTCAATGTCGATGTATCTGGGTTTTGTGACATCGTACAATTATTCACCGATAGTGTCACAAACACTCACTACGTCGTTGTTTTATCGAGGTGGGTCATTAGTACAACCACCTTCTCATGGAATGAAGGATACACGATGGGAGGCTAGGACAGCAACACACTCAAGCACGAAAGAAGACAATGGAGACGAAGATGAAGTCAAGGATGAAGATGGATATGAAGATGTAGATGACAATGAAGATGAAGATGAGCATGAGGGTGGAGGTGGAGACGAAGAAGATAAGGACGATGATCACGATCAAGTTGAGAGTTAACACTACAAGTGGTGCGAAAAAATCCTATGTGCACACGTCAATCACACCTTGCGGCACACATTCGACCCGGTGACGCCGATGATGTATTTTTTATTTACCTATTGTGATGTAAATATATATGACATCAATAAAAAAAGATCAATTTTTTTGTATATTTCTATTGCAACTTAAATTTGTCTTTGTTAAATTCTAATATAAATTATACGTAAATTTCCGTATATAATATTTGATATACAATATGTAACTTTGAATAGGTACCCTTATCGAATTAGTGATTAATAAAGGTACAGAGACTAACTTACAAAAATGGTAAAAGTTTAATGGCTAGAGAAATTGTAATTGGTCCTTGAAGTAATGTTCAAAGTAGAAAATTTTCCACTATATAAATGTTAGTAGACGGGTGGCCGATACAATTGAAATGCAAGGTAAAAAAGAAGAAGAGATTTTGTACACAAAAAAAGGAAGCATTGTAATCAATCTTATATCTCTGAAGAAAAATGAATGCTAGCGATGTTGAGGACCCAATGTATCCTCAATATGGAACATGTTGCCTTCGTATACCTTGGATTTCTACAGTACCCGCATAACCTCTGTTGCTTATTCTCTCCCGAACATCCATGTCAGCAGGGAAACTCTTTCAACTAGATGAGTTTTCACTAATATTTTCATAAAGTCTACAAAAAAAGTACCGTGACCTCGGAAATTTTTGCAGATTTGAAGCATGTTTTGAAGGTATTCGATGAAAACGCTGGTCCTACGACGAATTTTCGACCACAGGGATTTTTTCTTTCAATCTCACCTTTCCCCTGTGCCTATAAAAAGGGGCTCCCCCTCCATACTCCATCACCCCTAAAACAACATCTTTCCCGGCCTCCATCCCTCCACTTTACAATATTTCTTTCTCTGTTTTCTTTCCCGCTTCAATGTTAAAAATTTCTGTCGGTAATAAAATTTCTAATTTGAGGTATTATTAAGTTGTCGATAATACGATATAATTTCGAGACGCGTACATTTTATATAACCTGTCGAGATGTGACCATTACCTCCGAAACCTATCCTATAGAAGTCAGGTTCTAGGGTTATTTTGCTTTGTACGGTCATGGGTAGAAGTCTATGTAGAGGTCTCAATTGATGATCATTATGTAGTTATGGATAAAAGTATAACGGGATAGCTAGTTGTTATGCAGGCATGAGCTCAAACTTTTTGGATACCCAGAAATGTTGCCTTATAAATACTATACAGAATTTTGAAGGCATAATCATAGGGAAAAATTGTGGGGCTTCCCGCTGTAATCGTCGTAATTTTTTTCTCTATCTCCACACAGCCAGTATCTTTAACCTTCCTTCTTATCCGAATACCGACACTGCTGTAGACGCAAGAGGACTTTCAGGCGGACATTGGCTGTTGTGGTGCAGTAAAGGTGATTCTTCTTTTGGGGTGACAATAGCTACCGTTATTAAACAACTCATTAATAACTACAACTGCTGTCACGCTGACCTAAGTTTGACCTTTACTGTGCCAGAACATCTACTTTCCTAATTTAAAAAAATGACCTAAAAGACAAATTAAAAAGAAATTGGCATATACATTTAATTTAGCTGAATTTTGCAATGAAAAATTGGAAAATAGAATTTTTTTTCAATTTATTTATTTATTTCTTTTAGCATTATTCTTTAAATACTTTACATTTAAAATTTAAAATTCTATATTTATCAAGTAATATAATTATAATCCATACTTAATTTTTAAAAATATATCAAATAAATTTTATAACTTAAATTTAGTATTTAATTTAAATTTAAATCTAGTATTTTTTTCTAACACTTAATTCAAACACAACCTCAATTAAAATTTATATTTACGTATAAATATAAATGATTTAAAAATACCGATTAGTTTTGGGTTTCTACTTTTAATAATATTATTAAATGATAATATGATAAATCTGGTTTGAAGCACTTGTTAACAAATATGCTTTTATTTTGGTTGTTAAAGGTAAAAGGTGGAGAGCATGGACGTGTGGGAAGTGTGAACGTGGGCTTTTTACTAAGGTCAAGAAGACTTGTTTTAGGGGGAGAGTTCCCCCTTTCTTGATAAGGTTTTATTGCACATTGTTGGGTAAAGGGTATGGAGATGAACGGCTGAGATGGTAGATGCACTTTGTCTCTGACTCTGACTCACTGGGTTTCTTGATTCCACGCAGAGGGCATGATTGTTTCGCTTGAGTCCCCATCCCCACCCACTTTTCTCCATTTTATCATGATTTTGTTACACTTACGGAACTACCAAACTCTTATCATCATATTGATGCCCTCCCCTAATGACATATTTGCCCTCTCCTTTAATTCCACTAAATTCTCTTCTGCCAACCTCGGGTTATAAAAACCATCTGTGAGTTGTACACGAAATAATTTAAATTAATCAAAATAAGCACCATCTCATATGAATGGCCGACGTTATCTCGGTTTGATGAGATTGATCTTGGATAAAAATTTTTGTTGTCCCTCCGACCCAAATTTAAATTAAATATTTTTATTTAAATTTAATTATAAAAATGTAACGTTTGCTGAAATTCGTGCCGTCTCAACGACAAAACAAATTGAAATTTCAAATATCAGCCTCTGTTTAAATCTTAATTATTTATGATCCGCAAAAAAAAAAAAAAAACCCACTAGAACTGAATCATATGTCGAATATAAAAGTGGCATATGGACTAAATTGTGGGAATTGAAAAAGTGACATGTCAATTGAGTAGAGAAAAGAAATAGTGGAATTAATGGAGGACTTTTGTAATAATTAACCAAGACTCTAGTGTGCAATTAAGGCATCATTAAACTAATTAAGCCATGATCTTACCCATTTATTTTCACTAATCATCTCATAATTCAATACTAGCCATTAGATGTATCTTTTTGAGACATAATTAAACTAAATTATAATGGAAACATGAAAGAAAGAAAGAAAGAGACGAAGTGCCTTATTTCACCTTCTTCCCAAACGGCTAAGGAAAGAAAGAAAAGAAATTGCATGTCTTTTTCTCCTCCATTGCCGCGTACTTAAACTAATGGTTACTCAAGTTTCCTTTTAATTTTTGTTAAATTATTTGTTTGATAGTTAAGAGTAATTCATATGGAATATTAAGGTTTTGGCAGTTACCATTGATGAATGCTTAGAAGCTAGAGAGAGAATGATTAGAACTTTGAAGAGAATATGTGTTTCTGGATAGTTTGAGATCCCTAGATTATAGTTGTAAGGAGTTAGATTTGAAAAAGGAGAATTACAAGATATGCGAAAATAAGATGTTGGGGTTCTAAGGAGTCAAATTGAAACTATGCATATCATGTTTGATTGTAATGATTCCTTTATTTGTACGTGTAGATCTAATATTGTACCATATTTGAATTATTGAACATAACCAAAGGCGAAATTGGGATATCGAAAGATAAAGGAAAGGAAAAGGTGATCATTGAGTGACGACTTCAGTTGATGCTAATATAATTTGCTTCATTACATGAAACTATTAAGTAATTAGACTTAAGAAATGTTAGTAATGATTGTTTGGTATGAAATGTGTGATTATACTCTATGCCCTTCAAGAAAAACCATTGGAAGGGAGGTTCTCCTCCCATTTTACATTTGTGTCGGAAAAGGGGGAGAAAAGATGAGAAAAAAAATCATCTTCTTTCCTTTTATTTACCACATAAAATGGGGTCAAAGTC